>NW_016690419.1:246807-545443 GCF_001604755.1 Lepidothrix coronata | reverse complement strand
GTAATTTATATAAATTACTGATTTCTGTCTCCTCTTCAAAAGGTTATAAAAATAATCAAATCACATTAGCTGAAACCCTAAATTCCCTAACATGACTAGGTAGAAATTAGGAGCACTTATTTGGTTACCACGTGTGCACAGATGTGAAAGCTGACTCACATGAAGTCACAGTGTTTAGGTTTTGTTATTTTTAATTCAATGTCATATTTGTGTTTTCATGACCAATGTGGTAGATTTCCATTATCTGTGGTTACCTGATTCTTACAATACACTTTGTTTTTAGACTTCTTGATTCTCCTCAGGTGAAACCCAGGAAGTAAGGGACAATAACAATATTACTGAAATTCTCCATTAAATATGCCCACACCAGAATCTGGGAATCTCACTGTGTCTTTACTGTTGTATCACCCCACAACCAAGATTCAGGAAAACCAGCTCAGTGTCTTGACACGTCAGAGTAACCATTAAAAATGCAAACAACTTTTATGGAACACCTCGTGGTTTCACAGGGAAGTTTAGTCGGACATTTGAATCTCAAATTCTAGTTACGGATCCTTAGTTTAGCATTCCTTAAAGGCTTTAAGGTGCCAATACAGACTGCCACCAGAAAATGCTGAGCCTTTCAGGTTTTGAAAGCTGCTCTGGCCACATTTAATTCCATGATTTAGTAAATCTGCTCCTGCTGGAAGTATTGCACTGCTGTCTGGTGAGATCAGCCTGTGGGAGGTGGTTCTTCTCGAGGTCTCTTGTGTTGATACCCAATATCACAGTGATGATATGGTTTCTTTTTCAGGAAGGGGTTTGTTTGCTGTGATTCAGTGCACTTTTACGGCCCCTCTGTACAAACCACTATAGCAGTGCTGCCCTCAGAATCTGCTGCCTTAATTTTTTTATACATTTAAAAGTAGGCAGGGCAAGGCAATTCAAAGGTGCTGATGTGACCAGAACATATTAATCGTGGCAGTCTCCTGTAAAAACTGATATAATGCATAGGTCAGTGCATGTGTTATTCATCAGGTGCTTTACTACTAAGCATTAGTAATAAAAAGCCCAAGTTTCCTCTTAAGTTTCCTTTCCTCTTTTCCTCCCTCCTCCACAGCTCACCTGTTAAGAAATATTCATGGATGAAGTCTATTAATAATTTTTATTCCTCTATCCCACTGTCCCCATGAGGTACAGTATTATATTAAATGTGCAGAGTGTTCCAAGCCCTTCCTAGGATTTTTGAAATTGGAAAGATTTTGAATTTTTCACTTAAAAATTTAGGAAAAGATCACAAAGTTTTTTTTTTTTCTTCTAAAGATAAATCCAGGAAGAATATTTTTTCTTCCATTTCACTTCACTCTCCTTTTCCCTTCTCTTCACGACTTCACAGTTAGAAAGATAATTCAATTAATGATTTTTTTTTTTTCAGATTTAGGACTGTTTCCTCTTCATTTTACTTTTTGATATTGCTGCTTCTCATCTGTGTTTCCTGACCCCTCAGGGGCTGTATGCTAAGCTTGCCTTGCCAGTACTGATGCTTGTTAATGCACTGGACCAAGATTATGCAGAATAAAATAGACTTTAATAGATATGTAGTGTCCCAGAGGCCTTGCTGCTCCCCCTCCCTGGCACAGAAGACACCCTGTCTACTTGGCTGCTCCCTTTCTTTCCCCTGGAACAACCAGCCTGCAAAATCAGGAGGAAAACACACAACTTTGCACAGAGGAACAGTCTGTTAAGTTCTTTCCTTGGTCATCATGTGCGTGAATAAAAATGAGCTGCGAATAGGCAGTAAGTTGTTCTTGAAATGGAACCACCTTGTTTTATTTTTTCATACTTTAACAGTTTGTTTCCATTCAAATACTGGAGCCTGGTGGTGGATATTTCTCTTTGCTCAAAACTGAGAGCTTGACTGTGGCCTTCCAGGACCTGAAGGGAGCCTACAAAAACATGGAGAGGGGTTGTTTACGAGACCGTGGAGTGACAGGACAAGGGGGAATGGCTTCAAACTGAAAGAGGGTAGGTTTAGATTGGATATTGGATATTAGGAAAAAATTCTTTACTCTGAGGGTGGTGAGGCCCTGGCACAGGTTGCCCAGAGAAGTTGTGGATGCCTCATCCCTGGGAGTGTCCAAGGCCAGGTTGGACGGGGCTTGGAGCAACCTGGGCTGGTGGAAGGTGTCCCTGCCCATGGCAGGGGGTGGGATGGGATGATCTTTGATGTCCCTTCCAGCACAAACCATTCTGTGATTCTATGATTAATAACAGTGACTATTCATTAATATCTGATTAATGTGATACAAGTTGGCATTTACCTTAATTCTTTCATGATTCTACACTTGAGGACATGGTTCAGTGGCCAGCATGGTGGTGGTGCTGGGTTGATGGTTGGCCTGGGTGATCTAAGAGCTTTTTTCCAGCAATCCTATGATTTTATAGTTTGCTTCCTGTCCTGCCATCACTTCTCACAGAAGAGTCAGATTCTCAGTATATACAGTGAGCCATCATTGCAGTTGATTAGTGTGCTGCAATGGACTGGGAAAAACTGAACTGGAAGTTTATGGGATGCATGCACAGATTTTTGGTAGTGCACTTTGATTGTCCTAAACAATGTAGCTTAAAGGTAGATTTCTTTTTTTTTCTTTTAATATGCCACCTTCAAGTGAACAAAACAGCAATTTATATAATTAAGAACTGTATTGAGGAAACCAGTTGCTACTGGAGGGAATACCAAAAGCTTCTTCAAAATTGCCAGCAGAGCTTGGTGCTCTGTTGTATCCTTAATTAGCAAACACAAGCTCTAGAGAAGCTTCAGGAATATTCATATTCAGGAATATGACAAGGGATGTGAAAACAAAATGTCTCTGGGAGTCTCCCAAGGCAAAAAAGTAATTTATTCCCACTTGCCACCAGACAATAGTTTGTGTCCATCCATAAATGCAGGTGGATAGAGGCTGTCTGGGGATGCTTTATCCTGAGAGCAAGGATCAATACAAAGCTGTGCTGAGTCCCAGGTGAGTGTCAGGACTGCAAGAGCAGCTTGTGTTCCCACTGATGCTTTTTTTCAGACTTTCAGATTTCCAAAGGCTGGTCTGGCCTCGGTAGGAAGGTGAACATGCAGTTACATTGACAATAACAGAGTTAAAAGTGAAATATTGGTTTAGTTCATTGCTGGCCCCACGTGGCTTGGCAGATCTGTTTGCTTTGATACCAAGGTAGTGCAGGTGCACATCCTACATGAATTTATATCTAAGGCAAGTTTGTCCTTCAAATGTAAGTGTGATGACTAAGCACTGTGATGTGTAATAATACATTTTGTTTTTCTCATAATACCTGTCTTAGGAAGTGTACAGTTTGGAGTATTCATCCTAAATCAAACACTTATGAACCCTTGTTATGCTACAAATGGACCCTTTCCTAGTTTATTACACATCATCAAGGCAATAAGGTATTTAGATGTGTACATTAACTCACTGAAAAAATATGCATGCAAATGTTGCTCCCATTTGTCTCCTAGAAGGCAATTAATGTCTCTCTTCCTCTGGTACCAGGTAGCCTACTAAGACATAAAAATAATGAATGCCTTGGAAGCATTATCTCATGGAATCTCATGCTTGTTTTATTTAAGGTAAAGCATTTCTACTGCAGGTTAAAAGAATCAGGACAAGATTTGTCTTCCCTGGAGATAACTCATGTGCTTTAGCAGAATCTGTCTGCATTTCTCCCTGAGGGTAGGTTGGTACTGTTGCCATGTGCAGCAACAGGCATTTTGGACAAATACATCTGTATGTCACAGTTTGTGACATTAGTGCAGGCTCCCACATTTCCTTCTCAGTTCCTTTAAATGCTTCTTGGACAGTGTGTTCTCAAAGGAACAAGGCTTCTCCCAGTGTTGAAGCCACATAATAGGAAATCCTAGTAAGTAATCCTATTCTTCATGGTTTTGTGTTCAAAAAGAGGGGATTTGTTCCATTTTTAAGGCACACTAAACAATAAATAGTCTAGGTAACAGTATTCCAACCCTGTATGAGCCTCTGGTTGCACTTAACTCTGTGCTTAATCCTGCTACTACCATTTGTGATTCAGTTGAAAATATCATCCTGGAAGGAAAGTGTTACCCCAGTTGTGTGGTAAGGAGGGAAAAAGGAGTAAATTCTCTTTCTTTGTGTACAAAAAAAAAGGGGGGGTAAGACCTTTACTGACAAACTAGACACATATAGATTCTGCTTGAGAATAAAGATATTAACGTGCATCTCTGCCAGAAAGGTCCACTTTTGGAACTCCCCTTTTTTGGATGCACCTTATAAAGGTGGTGTAGGAGGGTAAGGTGTACATTGTTTTTGGAAATGCACAGCTCAAATACTCAGCTGCTGTGTATCTGACCCACAATTACTCTGCCTGCAGCAGGGCAGGAGCAGCATCCCCCAGGCAATGTATTGTCAGCTTAAAGTCGTCTAAATAGAATCCATACTTAGGTTTTAAGAAGAGAGGAATATTAAGGGAACTACTTGGGGCACTTTAAGCTTAGTTGTACAACTGCCAAGTTAATTTTGTATCTTTTTATTCCGGTCTGTCAACAGACCAAATTCTGTTCTAATGCAAATGAAACCCAAATGGAACCAGCCAAACACCAGAATGCTTTTGTCTCCTTTTCCTTTGACTCTTTTATACCTCATTCTGGGGTTGGCTCTTGCAGGCTTATAATGGATTTTGTTTCAGGGAATGTTTCTGCTGTAAAATAGAACCTTTATTCATCCTCAGCCTGAAAACATCTCGCAGGCTAAAAGTCATAAATCCAAATCACACCTGAGTATGTGAGGTGTTCCCTGTGCTCTGCATTCCTTCCCTGCAGCCCCTTTTATGACCTTCATATTAAACAATTAGATCCAAAAAGTGAGGGAAGAAAGAGGGATCTATCCTGCAGAGATGTCTGCTAAAGTGGTGCTGAAGTTTTCCACACCACCACGTAAAACTGCCATCTCACAGGGCCACGTTTAACAGAGTTTGGTGACCTCGTGTTGGGACAGGTTGGGTTAGTGCAGGGACTGATGTCCTTGCTCTGGTTCTCTCTCAGAAAGCCTAAAAAAAAACCTCAGTAAGAATATAGTAGTGGATGGTGAAAAAAAAATAGAGAAATATTTAGTAGGAAAATGTGAGCTATTTCCAAAATGAATACGGATTATAATAACAAATAACATATATATAATAACAAATATATATATATTTGAGATATATATATAATAACAAATAACAAGTGACAAAGTGTCACTTGTTAAGTTACAAGTGTGTTCATGTCCTCTTAACTGTTTCAACTGTATAAACTTGTGGCAGAAACAGGTCTGTTCAGTGCTCCTACATTGCCCAGTCCAAAAGATCCTGAGCTCCAAGCCCTTAACTTGGCAAAAATTAAGATCAGAATTATGAATGTTTTTCTCTGAATTCACAGCAATGTCAGATGCTGGTTTTATGTAAAAAAAAAAATAAATTTAGCAGCAGAACAAATACACTTTGGACTCCCAAGGAAAATTGTCTTAAGGATCCTGCAGAAAATCTATGATATCTAGTATTGATAAATACGTGGAAAGAAGTTATTGAATAATGCTAATTACATGCTAATTATAGTAATAAATATAAATACTATAAATAAATATGAAATAAATAAATCTAAAAATATAATGATGTCATAATTTTAGCAATAAAAATACTTGTGGCATGATGTATAAATGATATCAAAATCCCCACCCAAAAACTGGATATGTGGAATTGTATGTAAAACTATACCTGAATATATACAACCCTCAGTGCTGAAGAAAAACCTTTTAAATATATTTTATACATGTAAATTTAGTCAGAAGACTGTAATATATAAGCTGCCAAATGATGTGAAGAATTGGAAACAAAACAAAAGGGACCTGCTGAAGTTGTAAGAATAGCAATAGTCACAGGGACAGAATGTGATAAATAAGTAGGGTAGATTTCTCTTGAAAAACAATGTTTCTACTGAAAATGAGCTCAGCTCAGAATGCATTGTGGTGTCCTCAAACAGGTTGTATTTTTAATCGTTTTTTAAGTGATCTCTCCTTGTTTCCTATAACTACAACAGTGTGTGTTGGAAGTACTTTGAATACATTTACACTGAAAAAGTTTAGGATGATTTTTTTCCTCTGACAGATCTGTGATGCAGAGCTTGTAATGAACGCACAAAGAAACAAGAGCCAGGATAAATTTGCAAGACAAATATCTAAAAAACTCAAGATATGCAAAAAGAGGAAAAGGATATGATAAAGAAAATGATCATACGGTGATTTAACCATTCTCATGTCCTATTTAACTTTTGGCCCTTAAGGAGTTAATAAGAAGGGCTGTGGAAGCTGCAGAGAGAAGAGGGTGCTGTTTCCTGCCCTGATGCCCATGGAGAATATATTCAGATGCAGAAATCAGATTTAAGCTGGAACAAAACCATAGCTCCAAATGGTGCATATATGCAGGATGTGATTATTTTTCAGCGATGGGTTTAGCTGAAAGGGAAATGATGGGCACATTGAGCAGAAGATTTTGAGAGTCTCACTTGGAGTGAGAAGCAGGAGGGAGGAGTGGGGTTAGTCCTCTGACCAGGGAGGTGTCAGAGCTGGTCAGCTGTGGGGGTGCTGGACAAAGTGTCACATTAATTATGCTTTCCCAGGTTTCTGAGTGCTGAGGGCTCTTATCTAGGGCTGTTGGCAGTGGAGCAGGAGGCTGAGTGGCAGCCAGGTGCAGGTACAGAGCAGCACTCTGAACACCCTGCCCCGTACCCGCTGTGAACTGCGCTCCTCGGTCCACGGCTGTCTCTCCGAGCTGATGGTCACACAGGGTTTTACCTGAGATGCTGAACCACTGCAGGCTGGATGCTGCTTTTGTGTTCTTCTCCCACAGTGCTGCTGACCTATTTCAGTTCCCTGCTCCTCAGAGTATGACTTTGAAATCTGCCATAATGAAACCAAATTAGTAAGACCTGATTTAAGATTTCACAGCTGGAGTCCTTTGCAAGAAATGCTTTCTCTGAATTATGCTCAGAGAATGGATTTTCGGGAAGTTGGGGCTCCTTTTTTTTTTTTTTTCAGTTGCTGCTCAAAGATTCAGCTTCAAATTTTCTGTGTACAAAAGTATCTGGGACAATTGCTACAGAGCAGAGATGAACAGATATAAACCAAGAAAATTCATAACTCTTAAGAGAGTGAAAGGATCAAAAAAGTATCCATACTTTTTCTTATAGAGTTTTTCCTGTAAACTTCAATTCATCTGTATTCTGAAAGTGAAAAAGCTGTGGAATACAAAAGGTCGAATATATTTTATAAAAGGACAAATGAATCTTGCTGCCTTCCCTGTCCTTGCAGTTCTTTGTATTTCCTGTTCCCAAAATCACCAGTGTTGTACAGAACAGCAGAAGCTCCTCCAGTCAAGCTGCCCAACCAATTCCATGTAACTCCCATGATCAGTCATAGGCTCCAATTTCTGAGTGCTTAAGTCCTAGTTGAAGTAAGTAACTTGATTAAAGAGATGTTCACGTTACATTTCAGAGCAGCTGGAAATATCTGAGTTGAACATAAGCAGACAGCAACTCTGAACCATTTGCTCAGCTGTACAGGAGGGCTGAGATGCAAATCGTTTAAATACTTATTGCCAAGCCCTGATCAAAACTCTTCTGAAAAAATAAAGAATTTATTTATTGGACAGAAAGGCACATTTCCCCTAAATGTCATCTAACACCCTCAAACTTAACAAAGTTAAAGTGATGAAAGATAATTACTTAGGGTTTTGATAAATTTAAAAGGAGGTTAGAGGGTTAGAGTGGGGAAGAACCTCAATGCCCGACCAACTCTGTCTTCTTCTGGAATTCCTTTCCTGGCTGAGACCCAAAGTCTGTCGTGATCACTGAATGCTCTCAGGAGTAGCCGAAGTTGGCAGGCTGTCATCCATCTCCAACTACATATTTAATTTGGTAAATACCTCAGTTGTGAGAACATCCAAATATTGATTACCAGCAGTAGGAACTGGCTATTTTCTTTAGATGGGATGAAATCCTTTGATACGTAACTCTGGCAAACATTGGGGAGCATCAGGCCGCTGTATCCAAGCTTTGTACGCAGCTTTTCCTCCAGAAAAATTCTTTTATGTGTTAATTTAAGCGTCCAAATGCAGAATTTGGAATTAATGAAAATGAAAACTCCACATTTCAAAAACTTAAGGAGATTAAATTTGCAATTACTTAATTATGGTCTATGAAATATGCAAACCCCCCTGAGTTTTGAGCAAAGATTTAAAAAAAAAAACAAACAGGAGTTTTATAGCAGTAGGTGCTTCAAATTGTTGAGGGTTTGATTTTCCATAGGGGACATAACCCGTTAAAAATTTGTTTCTACTGTTAACAAATAATCTGGGACAAAAATATAGATTGTATTAATGAATACATGGGAAAATAATTTTTTACTTCCTGGGAAAAGAAGCAGATTGTGTCTCTAAATGACTTTGCATTTGTTCAAGTGATCTTGTGGTCAGTTCAGAATAGATCTGAATTGTATCAACATTTATTATTGTTACTAATACCTGGACTATAATAATCAAAGCAGAAGTATAAAAATGCTCACAAAGAGTTGATACAGAGGGAACACGTGCACACACCCCTCAAAACAATTAAGAATGTATCCAAACATTCTGGCCAAAATGAGCCATATCCTCCTTAATTTCCTGTTGTTGTTTTTCTCCAGACAAACCCCGCTGAAAAGAGACCCTGATTTAATTTGGTGAGGGATATGTTGTCTGTCTGATGCCTCGTTTTCTGCCTGCTCGTGTCTTGCCAACAATTATCTTGTCAAGAGGTAATGTAGACAACAGGGAAGCAGTTACAAAACTCCTGATGAAGTTTTTTATTGCAATAAAACTTGACCTAAAAGCAATCATGTTATTACCTGAAGAACTTACCTGCTTGTTTTCCCGTAAGACAAATATTGCCTTTACAAAAGACATTTTCTGGACCTGAATCTGCACGTTAATGCAGACCATGGCACAAAACAAATTTAGACCTGAAATGGAGATTAATTAGAGAAACGTGGTCTAGAGCTGGGTCTGTGCTGGTTTTCAGTGTCGTTTGATGAAAAGGATGCTGCTGGAATGTTCCTGCCCTCACAGTGTCCTTGTGGGACTGGGGACATTGGTAGCTGGCAGCATCCTGGGGCATTCCACACTGCTGGCTGCCGTGCCAATGCAGCAATATCTGTAGGAAGGAGTGATCTCTTTTCAGACTGTTATTGATTAGTATAATCAGCTTTAAACTCTGAGCAATTGTTCTCCATCTATTTTAGCTTTAAAGATTTTTGTTTCTTGCTCAGATCAAAGAAAGCTCTGTTGTCCAAAAAGATGATCTGATTCTTTCCCAAAATAGCAGCTGGAAATATTACCTCTCCCTTCAGTCCTTGGCTTATTTATATCCTGAAATCAACTTGGGTAAAACACTGCTGCTAAGTTTGCTGTGTACATGGCTATTTGCAAACTCTGTCCAGTGAGAAACTGGGTATTTGTTTGAAGTCTGGGATATATGTATGTACACACACATGTCATGTCTAGAGTCCATAAACCTACATCTGGATCAATGTGAAGCCTAAAAATCCACTTAGACATCGAATTTCTTGATGCAATGGACGTATCTGACTTGGCACTTCTTCTACCTATTGGACATGCTTAGGGCAGAAAAGGGATCCTGTTTTTCTAGATGTGGCTTGAAATGTTACAGAACCATCAAGGAGCGATGAAGGAAAGATGGGCAGCCCGTGGGGGGGGTGGAAAATTTAGTCTTCTGTTTGCTTTAGTGCTGCAAAATAACTTTTGATTATGGCAAGCTTTAAAGGTTTCATAAAAACACGTGCCTCAGTTTTCAGGCAGCATGCTGGTTGTTGGGGTCAGAATTTTGACTTGAAGATGCCTTCTGTACTTGGATGCAGTAAATGCAAGGACTCAGGCTAAAAGGAAGAGTGAGATTGAATTTACCACTTGGATTTTTCTTTCAGGAAGTCTTGGAAACTGATTATGCATTTAATAACACGGAGGCATATGATGGCTGAAACATGATTTTCTTTCTTTGCTTTTGTAGTTCATTTGTAAAGGTTACAATGTCATCTTTTGGAGCAAGTTCAGACACTCCGGGTTTTTTCCATTTCCTTTAAAAGCAAATATTGAAAGTATGGTAATGTTATTTGCCTTATATTTAGGGTGTGGGAGAGGCAGAAGCCATATGTGTAGTTATTAGCAGGAAAATCTTTTATGAGAAAGTTTGTATCTCTTAATATTTGCAACGTGCACAAACTAAAAAAGTTCTTAAATCTTTTCTTAAATAAAACAGACGTTAGCAGGGTCACAATCAGAATAGTTTCCTTTCCCAGAGCTGTGATTTTGCAGTTTTTGCTGAGTTATGATGGTATCGTAACTCATTTTTTAATGTGCTACCAGTTATGAGTCTGTAAAGGAAAACGGGTTTTAGTGATGCTTATATACCTATTGTATTAGCTTTTGGTAGTAATTCTAGAAAATTTTCTCCATTTGTTGAACGGGAATTTTAGACTAAAATTACAGAATAGTTACACCAGGCCTGCAGAAAATACGCAGAAGAGGGAATTGAATTTTGATCTCCAGTTCCAGTGGCACTAAATCACATTTCAATGTATGATGTTCTCTGATGTTCTCCAGTAACACTTTTGGTGATTAATCTGTGATACTTACCAAATTACTGGGGTGGCCATAAACCATCTTTCTGGGCTGTATTTTTTTCAGCATCTAGTGCAACGTGAACTGATCCCACAAATCTGATCTTCGCATTGTGGCTGTATTTAAAGTACATTACTAATAATAATATCAGCTCTTTCTTAAAATCCATCTGAAAATTACTGTGACTAATGAATGACTGTAAGAAAATAGCAGTGTTGTTTAACAGCTCATGAGCTGAAAAAGAAGCAAAAGGTTGTAACAGAGATAACCTGTTGAGAACTTTTCCGCCCATCCTTAAATATTCGTGAAAGTTTGGGAACGGGTTCTGGCATCTCATTGCCATGGTGACCGACTGTGCATGACGTAACAGTGAGTCAGGGGGAAACAGAAACCCAGCCATACTTTCAGCTGCTGTATTTGTTTACATTTACATAGGCTGTGGAGGAAATGTTTTGCTTTCCCTGTTAGCCATGAATAACTTGTAGCAGCGGGAAGATGTAAGGGGGGAGGGTAGACAAACACTGGAGGGTGAAGATGTGGAGGTAAATAATAATATTTGGTTGTTACTCATAAATTATGGAAATGCAGGGTGTGGCAATGATTACAGCTGCCTGCTGCCAGAATGAAGGTGCAGAAAACTTATATATTGGCTGGTATCGAAATCTCCCAGGAGGCCAAGGATGTTATTGCATTGTGTCAGGGAATCACGAGGCTCTGAACTTGAGGAATACAAATTCAAGACGAGGTTTTTATGCTACACCTTTAGTTTTGCTTGTCGTGGGGTCTAAAATTTGGCTTCTGCTGGAATTTCTAATTCTTTTTTTTTTTTTAACCTCTTCAATTCATAATTTCAAACATTTGCATCAAAATACTTCGAAATACATCCTAGAGGCTGCAGTATTTATAGTGAAGCAGGGAAAGGTTAGTTTACCTGGGTAATATTCCTCTCTAGGCTAGCTTGGTCTGTCTATTCAGCTTCCCACATTTCTGAGACATCAGGTGGTTAAATAAGGATTATGTTCTTCAGATTGATTTTTTTTTTTGGCTTTCCTTCCCACCCTCTTCATGCAGTTGTTGCAGACAGTGGGAACTAGGTGAATCAAATGAAGGGACAGTGTGAAACGGGGTGAGGTTCAGTTGCCTGTAAAACCTTCAGCCCAAAGGGAAGTGTAGCTCTGAGATCTGGGTAAAGCCACCTCAGATACCACCTGTAGTGTCCACTGACCTTCAGACAAGCTGCTGTCTTAAGTAATTTCCCTTCTTTCATAAATGTTTTGAACTTTTTATCTTACAAGCACAGTTTCTGAGTGTTTTGTTGCATAGCCTCTGTTTTATTGTGGTGAAACTACCGATATTTTCCTTTGTCTTGTTCGCTAACACGAAGTCTCTTTGTTTCACTAAAACAAAATCTTCACTACTTAAATTGTCCTTTTATTGAAGGGAATACTTTGAGACCGGGATACTTAAGCTGGATCAATATGAGCTTGTTTTATGCAGAACATGGAGGGGAAACTGTGGTTGGGGAAGAGCAGCAGTGTACTTCCCTTTGGGCTTTGGTTTTCCTTGTGCAAAGGAACAAAATAGAAAAATGTCTCAGATCCCTCTCTGTGGGATGGAAGGAAGGCAGGCCAGAAAAGCGTGTGATCTTGTCCCATCTCCCTTTCACCCACCGCTTGCTCAGTGTCGTCATAAAGTCCGTAAAAATAGATTTTTGCTGTGTCAACTTGTGTCCTCTTCAAATGTCAAAGTCAAACTCTGCCTGCACCTTCTACTAGACAATTTCTATGTGGAAAACTCTGATCTCTACTGGGACTTGATGGCTTTATAGTTAGAGATGTGCCCTTCTGAGCCGTGTGTTAGAGCAATGAACAGCATTGCTGCCCGCCTGGGATATTAATGCTTGGCCCTTTTGGGGTCACACTGTAAGTACAATCCAAGCCAGAGGGCTGAAGGCAGGGATGTCCACTGTTTGGAGTCAGAACACTGCCACCTCCACACCAACTCGCCACAAGGTCCAACAGTTCCTCCTTTTTGCCTTTGTAAAGTCACGTGCTGTGTCATGAGATTCCTTTACAGCTTCTTTTGGATGGACCTCCAACTCTGTTTCTAGACCTCAGCTCCCAGGACATTTGGAATTTGGACTTTTGGATGTTTATTTGTGTTATTTCTTTCTAGATTTCACCACTGGCGAGTGTATGATGCAGTGTAAAACCGATGGCAATGCCCAAAATGCAACATAAAGGAGAAAAGAAAAAGAGAGGGCTATAAACCTAATGTGAGCTGATGTAAGCTGCCAAGGAAATGGCAAAGGGGTAAAAAATGGAATAATGTTTTCTGACAAAAAAATAAAAGACAAATATAAGGTAGAGGGCTGTGCAAGAACCCTTTGCACTCCCTCCCTGAATCTGCTTTGTCCTGCTTGTAGTGAGATCTCCCCTGGCAGCATTTGTGAAGGGTATGTTTTGTGAAAAGCCAGTTTAAGAAATGAAGCAGTGTGAAAAGTGGAATTACTATGAGTTATTTCTCTCCCCTGCCCTGATCAGATTCTGTTTCTCTCTCTGGCAATCCTTCCAGTCACAGAGCAAGGCAAGCAATTCCAGTTTGAAGACGTTGATCTTTTTTGTTCCGTTGAGCTTTACGTTAAACGTAAAGGTTTGGAGTGCTCCAGTCAGGGAAGTTTACTTTAACAGACAGTATGATAGCACTGCCAGCCACCTCCAATCCTACCTTATCCCGTAAAACTCATTAGCAGCAGCATGTTTTGCAACAGCAGTGACAATTTATGACAATTTATCTTGCTACTCTTTAATTACCTAGCCTGAGATATTAGTTGCATGCTTCTACTTACTCCCACCTTTATTCCTTTGTAACAAAGAGCCTTTGCTGGATAATGAAACCACGGTGAGGTAGGAGAGCTGATGTTTCTGTGGGTATATGTTATGACACTATTGAAAGTTAAGGATAGAAATTAAATAATTAGCAATATTTGAAGCAGGCTGAGCTCGTGAAGTCTGCTGCAACCTACTATTTTCTGGCTACTTTTTATGAAGCAAGAGTAAGCATCATTAGAGATGATCTCCCATCTATACAAAGGAGGCTCTTTGATTCTCCTGTTTCATCACAGCACTGTGTGACCAGTCCTGTCCATGCTGCATAATTTAGGTAAATCATGCACACAGTGGGATTGTGATTTGATGGCAAATAATTATTCAGATAGTTGTTGATCATCACTGAAATATTGACTGCTCTCCTAATAGAGCCACTGTGATCCCCTGCCAGGTCTTCTGCTCTCTGCCAGTAGTTATTTTGCCTACGGATCCTTTCAAGAAGTCCTGTGTAGAAAGGTGAAAGCAGAAATACTACTTGGGATTTGTATTTAGAGTTGTCATTGCTGGCAGTCGTTGTAATACAGTTTGGGAAAGCTGTCAGGGGGTAATCACCTGGAAAGTTGGATTTTGAAGCTTGGATGTGGGAATGCTGAGGTTTCAGCAGCACAGCTCAGGGGTGCAATAGAGAAAGACGAAATACAACAGAGGAAGAAATCAGAAAGTTAATGGAAAGTAGGAAGGAGGCATCCAGGAAGAACTGATATGAGGGGAGAAACCAGAATTCAGTTGTGTTCATGGTAGGAATAAATTTAAGAGCAACTTGGAGACTGCGCAGCTTAATTAAGCTGAATCCAGCTGTAGCTGGACAGACAGCTACCTGCTGATGGAAGAAGTCAGGAACCTAAAAAACTGAAGAAAATCAGAAGGAAGAAACTACTTTCTGTTGCTGAAGAACTGAGGCAAAAATATCAACCAGCTGCAATTGCAAGTGAATAGCAAATAAACTCTCTGCTCTTGACTTTTTTATTGAAAGGTTCTGAATAGGAGCCACTCCTTGTTCCTCCAGTTTTTCCATCACTCATTTGAACTGAAATGATTTCTGTGTGCAAGTACTAATTCTGCACATATGATGGATAGAAAATTTGAAATACATAGCAGGCGAACCAGAAAATGCCACATTTTTTTCAGCCTATTTGATTCATATGTTTCAGTTATGTGCAGTCCTTAGGAAAAAATTATCTAAAAGCATTACTATGCTTTTTTGGGGGCAAAAAAGTGTCCGAATTTATTAAGGTTTTTTAAAGCATGGGATACTTCAAAAATCCTCATGTCTGATCACTTAAGGTAATTTTTCAGTAGGGTGTTTTGTCTTCCCTGTGTTCTGAGTCTTTTATAAAGCTACAGCAGATAGAACTTAAAATCATAGACCTGTAAACAGTGTAAAGAGAAAAACAGTCAGAATTAAGCTGCTTAATAATAGGATGACTCTGGTAAAAATGAATCAGTGTGGTCTAAAGAGCTTAAATTTGCCACTTTATATTTGCATGTGCATAATGTGCTGGTGTTGCACTGGAAATGAAATAGAGGAGTTGTGGAGCAGTCCACAGTATTCTGATGGAATTTAATTCCTTTGTATTTCCCAGTGTGGAAAGCAAACCCCTCCTGGACACTTGTGAGCTCTGATTTCACGCAGATGATGTGCTGTGGGAGAGAACTGATGTTGTAAAAGACATCTACAGAACATATGTAGAAAGTCTTCAGCAAAATTGCAGTTGGCAGAGGGAAAAGTAAAAATCTAAAATGCTTTAGATTAATGTGGTGCAAGGGTTAAGAAAACATAGAATCAGAACTCAGTGCTGAGTTTTCAGCCCTGAAGAGTTGTGGCTTTTCTAACTGAGGAGGCTTCTTTGGCTACTGGTTTATAACCCCTGTTTGGAATGGTCTGTGCTCCACCCTGAAAGATATTCTGCAGGTCTCTAAGTAGGAATCATCCTAGATTCCTCTGGGAGAAATCACTGTTCTGCATTTCTTCCTCAAGGCTGTCCTGTCAGCACTCAGACACCTCAGCAGTTTGAAAACAGTTCATCCCCAACTGTATTGCAATTGCTGCAGTGGTGTTTGCTGTAGGATAAGATAATCTTCCCATCTCTACATCATTGGCACAGATGAGGCCCAGAACAGTTTCCAAGTTACAGGTCCATATAAGCATTTAATTCTCCTTAATGAAAATGATGGGGCCTGGAATGCCTAAAATCCCCTGAGTGCCTGTTTTGAGCTTCAGCTTGTTAAAAATGCAGGAGAGTAAACAACACTCAAGCTGTACATAACAATTTTTGATTTCTATGCTGCACTGAGCCAAAACAAAGGCAGTTCAGCAAGTTTTCCTCCACGGTTCCTCCTACAGCAATAACTGCAGGTTGACATCCCCAAAGCAAATAATGAAGAGGTGACAGCTCTGTTGGGCACCTTTAGTTGGGTTTTGAGGCTACTTTAAGAAATGAGAAAAAGGGGAGAAAGTATGAAGAAACTGTTATAATTAGAAGGCACAAGGGAACGCTATATTGATGTAAATGCATGCTAGACACCTTTTGCTGCTTGGGGTAAGTTTGGAGTTGTACCTGTCTGAGTGCTGACTTGTTGTGTGTACTGCATCAAACATGTTCCCACATAAAGTACAAACTGAAATGCCTTACCCAGTCCATAAAAATTAGCATCCTTAGGGGAGTCCCTCCCTGCTCTCATCATTTCGCCGCTTCATTTATTCACAATGTGACTATTCATTTATTTGACTATTTTGCTGTGCAGCTGGGAGAGACACTTGAGGGGCAGCAGATCTGTGTGCTTTGCTGTTCTCCAAGCAGCTGGGCTTCCTGCTCCACTCACCCACTCCATCCTGCACCAGTAACTTCTCTGGCAATCATAGCCAGGAGTTGCAAATTTGTTGGTTTTTTTTTTTTTTTTTTTTTAATAACACCTTTATGGTTTCCTTTTTTTTTTTTTTTAATATCCAAATTTTTAATTCTACGTCTGTTAGGTATTGTTAGAAACCGTTATAGTAATATCTGTGGTGAAACAGGAAAAAAAAAAGGAACAATAAGATTTCTTTTAAAGGATGCTTTTAAAACTGCTTTTACTGCAGGTGCTTTCCATCTCGCAGCTCGGTGCAAACAAGATGACTATTCTGATGAGATTTGTATGAAGTTAGTGGCTTTTGTGATGAGGGCAGAAATTTTAATTATAGAGAAATGCATGCTGCTTTCCCCATGGCTTTGTTAGAAACTCCCATTTTCTACTTTTGAAAATGCCTTTTTTTACAGTCTTTTAATGGATTGTACAGTAATTGGAGATAAAACTTTTTTTCCACGATAGAAATGAACATTAAGGAAAAAAAAAGCCCATCTAGACAATTCTATAAGGTAACACTGGTAGTTTGAGATGTGTCTGACCATAAACTAGCAAAATGAGAAAGAAACAGGTTTTCTTACGTCAACCAGAGGAATTTTACGTCTGTTTGCATCTGGACAATTAATGTAAACCCCAGGATTCTGAAAATGTCGAGTGCCCCACCTTGCTTTGTGTAGTTTCTCAGGGCTCCTTTAGAGCACTTTGAAGCACTTCCTTTGGAAGCTTGATTCACCAACTGTAAAATTTTGTTGTAAAAAATAATTCTTGCCATTCAGCCTGCACTTTCACTGCCAGGAAGATTTCTTCCTGTTCAGTCTATATTTGACCTTTCTTAAGTTCCTCGTATATCGGGAAAACTTTCACAAATAGGCCTATAGACATCCTACTCCTTGGTGGTTCTTACTTTCTCTCATAGTTGGTTATTCCTGTTTTCAGTTAACCAACATAACTGGTTTTTTTTTAATCCCTCAAAGAATTATTTTGCTCTTGGAGAGACACTTTATAAAATGTGTGGAGCATAACTGCACTTCCTATACGCGTGTGTGTATATATATGCATTTCAAGTGAAAATTCAAGTATGTATTTGAAGCGGCTAAGATGTGATAGGAGACTTTTTGAGATGAGATTCTTCCAGGATCAATCTCAACACAGCAAGTTGTATTAAAGTTTTATGAGTAGTTTGTAAGTCCTGAAACATTAACTTGCTTCTGACTAGTAATAAACATGTAATCTTGGTCACTGGGTGCTCCACAGGACCAGGTGATGAGTTTTGGTGCATTATCTCTTAGAAAGCAAGGGCTTCTCCTTGTGACCAGGTTCAGTGGACAATGTAACTAAGTAAGTACCATTTTTAAATGCTTCCTAACAATGGCTTATAATTGCTTGGTAAATGCGTTGGTTAATAACTAATAACGTTTCATTCCTCTGAAATATTCCCTGCAAATAGCTCAGCCCAATCAAAGCGTTTGGTTTATTGATCTGTGTCCTATTCTTTCCCTTTCATCTCGCTGCAAGTCCTTTCATCATTCTCCTACTACTGGGATTCATCAGTTTTAGTTTACATCTGCATTTGCAAATGACTCTGAAATACAAGCTGCTACTTGCAAGTTGAGAAGTTTCCACCAGCTTCACTGGGTAGGCTCAGAGCTCGTACTCCAAGGATGCTGAGGTTTCTGTCTCTCTTCCCACAAAGTGATTACTCACAGAATTAATTAAAAAAGCCTAGTGAACGTTTCCGTAAGGCCCTGTTCTGGCACTGTGGAAGGACCTAAATGTAGCAAGTTTGGGGTTTTTTTTTTGGTTTTGGCTCTTTTTTTTTTAATAAGAGAAGTGACTTTCTGCTGTCTTTGTGATCAAAAACATTGCAGATAACACGCAGCATTAGGATAAGACAATCTGCCCTATGGTCTGTTTAAGTTTGACTGCCCCTTTTTGACCTATTTTCTTGATCAGTAGAAAAATGTAGCCACAAAGCAGCAACATCACATTTTGTAAACATGGAGACTTAAACAGATAAGGGACAAGCTGCAAGTTAGTCGGTGTGGCAGTATCAGGAATCTGCCCACAGCACAGCCGGGATGTTCAGCAAATGTATCTTTACGTGAGCCAGCGATTGTTGCTCTGGCTGTTTGTATTTGCCTAACCTTCCATTATCAAACAAAATTCAGAACAAAATACAATTTCTGCCTGAGACAAATATGACTGGAATCCCCAGAAAGACTTTAAAGGTCAGATCACCCATTTTGAAATATTGCTTCTTGGTATCTACAAAGTCTTAGTGACATTAAACAGCACAGTGTGTAGGTTGTTAGATGGTACCCCAGTCTTATATATTTAAAACACAAGCTTTGGGCTAGAAATAAATGAAAAAAAAATCTGTGGTGAAAGAATTTGAACTCTGACCAGTATTCCGGAATAAGAATGTTGTGGAAACTGGATTTAATTTATCAGCAGTGGAACTTAATATCTGTAATGCTCCCGGCACTTTGTCTGCTGGTGTGGTCAGATAGTGGCTCTCTCTGAGTCCAGGGACTATTACTAGATCTGACTGCCACACCCATTTATTTTAAACAAAAAACGGTGATTGCTTTATGCATAAATGGACAAATATTTGCATTTTATGATTGTTTACGCAGAGATTAGGAAAACTGAATTGTAATGAGGTGCTTTTCTTCCTTTGAAAAGGAGTAGAATTTTAATTAGCCTTATTTCTTATTTAGGAGACATGGCAATATAGGAGGCTTGCTGTTATACATTTTCTTTTTCTGTTGCAGTGAGTTTTTCATGAGACTTCTTAACTAATACTGAAATAATTTCTTGGGCATGTATTTGGGCAAAGGTTTTTCAAATTTGCAGATTTTAGCAAGTTAATTTCTAGGGGGGCAGAATTGATAGTTCTGGAAATCCGTGGAAGTTGGGCATGTAATCTCCAGGGTTGTCTCTGAACATTTCCCACCCAGAGTTAATCAGCAAATTGGGAAAACCTAAATGAGAGATGGGGTGAATATGTTTGTGTAAGTAAGTAACTACAGCCACATGCAGATATAAAACTGATTTTCCAGTCAGCAAGAGCAACACAGAAACAGTGGAAGAGTAATTTCAGCTCGTGAGCAGAGTTTTGGGCAAAAAAGAAAACTCTGAGGGGAATTAAGGTTGAAATGACAGATATTTCTGGAAGTGAGTGCTTCTATATGCCCACAATAAGATTGTGTTTTTAGTTTTTGATTAAATTTCGCCCCTGAACTACCCTGGTTTCAGCATGTGATTGAAGTCACCTTGAATCCAGTGATCATTTAAATGAGAAAAATCGTATTGAACGTAAAAATAATAATTTTTACTTCATGTAACTCAAATAACATGCCCCTCTCTGTTACACACTGCTACCAGAAACATTTCAAACGGTTGGAAAACATCTGGGAGTTCAAGTGTAGATGAGATTTTACTCGTTAACTACGCACAAGGTTGAGTACTAATATTCAAATCTGAGAGACAAAATGTTAACAACAACACACCGTGTCAAAGGTAGCATTGAACAGCCTCTGCTACTTACACCTATATTGTGTTTTAGTGGCTTGATCGTTCAGCAAGGTGCAATTTTACCTTGGAGTAGTTAAGTATAGCTGTGTGTGCAGAAGGCCATGTTCCTGGGGATGGAATACACTGAACGATCTCCTGTCAGGTGCTGAAGATCATTAAGGTACAGCCCAAGTCTTGTTGAGGTCAGGAGCTGGCCCCCGTTATTTTCTAAGGAAACTCTAGTTTAAACTGAAAACTTTCATGAAGTGTAACTGGTAAGGCAGAGCAGCCTCCTGCTGCTGATCTCATACTTGCACAAGGACACACTGGGTTGTCACTGTAGCAGAGTTAGGACCACACTTCAGAAGATGAAATTACGCGGGTTTATTTTCTTGATCGTACATATTTCTCACTCCAATAGAGCCACGGTCTGAGCTTTGACCTCTAGTTCAGCCATAACAAAAGACAAACACCGCAAAACCCAAACCAACCAAACAACCAAATCCAACAAGGCTTTGAAACCTTCAGTCTTATCAAGTTTTTATGACTGGCCTGAGCAGCTTGGAACAGAATGAACCCTGTTACCAATATCGGGTTTTATTTATCCTGGAGCTCAGGCCATCGATGTTATTGATCCACTTTAGGGCTAATCGTTCCACTGTGTAATCTAGGAAGTTGTTACACTGCTCCTTTCCATGGCACTGAGGTGCTTTATGAACTGCAGATTAGGGAGAGCATATTACAAATGCTAATAATTCCTCTGGTAAGATTGTGTATTAGGGAGATAAGGACACTTCGTTGTTGAATGGGAGGGAACTTCTCCCCGTTACAGTGTCCTGCTTCTTTCTGGTCACATAGGAAATATTTGCATTTCTGCTCCTTTGTATTAATTTTAGAAATGGAGGCTGAAAAGGTTTTCCTAATGGTGTGTTAAAATAACTAAATATTTTATTCTACAGCTGTGAGGTTTAGCAGAAGTAAAATGAGGAGCTGCTTGTAATGAGTACAGGCAAGGACTTTTTCCTCTGTCAAAATTAAGAGTTCATTTTGTGTTGAAGATTGGCTTTTTATGGTGATACCTTTTTCTTATCTGATTCTAATAATGAAATACTCTGTATTCCATCTTCCATTTAAGTGATAGGTCTAGAGCCATAGATACATGAGAGCGTGGTTCTCATATGTGCAAACTACAGCAAGAAGGTAAGGAAATTTGGGCAAAAAAGAAAACTCTGAGGGGAATTAAGGCTGAAATGAGAGATGTTTCTGTAAGTGAGTGCTCCCATATGACCACAATAAGATTAGGTTTAGTTTTTGATTAAATTTTGCTTGAGATATTCACTACAGTCATATGTAGTAAAAACCAGGGCAGATCATTGAGTCATCAGTGGGGAACTGTGAACAGAAGTTCATCAAATGGGGTCCTAGCAAAGCCCAATATTCCTGTACTATTTGATATAAATATGCAGAGTCCAGGTGTGTTTCTGTGAGTAATGATGGTGATCTTATGGATCTGTCTGAGGCACTGTGAAAGAGAGGCATGATGATTACCAGGAGGCAAGAGCTGGGATCCAACAAAGGTTTTAGCAGTTGACACACCACCATTTGAAGAGATGGAAAGGTAGCCATTGAGAAATATTCCTGCTAATACCCAGCAAAATTAGTTTTCATGCAAAAGCCGCTATAAAAAGATTGCAGCGATGTTTACAGGTGATTCAGTGACCAATTTTAGGGAAAAAAAAAATCTAGTTTTTGCCTGCAGTTTTATTCACGACTGTTGGTAAAACTGCAATCTTAATGTGAAAATAACTGCTAGTCTTATATTTGAAATAAATAATTTTTAGTTGGGAATTGTCACCTTAAATTGTGTTCATGACCCCAGACTTGCTGGTGTTCATTGAGATGCTCTGGGCACATATACAGACATAAAGTGATGCTGTGTGTCAGTCCTACTTACATAGTTCAGTACTGTGGGAAAACTCATGGATAGATTTTTGTCTTACTGGCTCTATATGGTGTTGTACAGCCAAGGATTCCATGTTCTGCTGCACATGGAAAAGGAATGGGTAGGTAATGCAAGGCAAGGGAAGGGTAAGGGTACAAGGCAAGGGAGGGGTAGGTAGGGTATCAAAAGGCAAGGGTAGGCAAGGCAAGGGAGGAGAAAACAAGGCAAGGGAGGAGAGCAAGGCAAGGGTAGGGCATTGGCAGGGCAAGATAAGGGAAGGGGTGAAATGGAGTTAGAGGCCAAAAAGAGGTAGGAGGTTAAAAGGGTTTGGGGTCTGGAAAACAACATCTGACCATAAAAAGCAGAGCCTGAAAAGTGGTGAGAGGCCAAAGAGGTGTGGGAGGCTGGAGGGCAAGTAGAGATTAGAAAACAGTGGAGACTGAAATGGGGTGGGGAACTAAAAAGGGTTGGTAGGCTGAAAAGAGGGTAGAGGCCAAAAAAAAGCAGAGGCCAAAAAGTAATGGGAGACTGCATTGCAGTGGGAGGGTGGAAAGGGGTAGAGGTCTATTTAGGGTAAATTTAGACAGGGCAAGGCAAGGCAGGAGCATTGGCAGGGCAGCTGAATGCTGCCACGGCTTGTTATCACGTGGTTATCTCTGAACCTTAATATTTAAAAAAAAATGCTGCTGCCACATAGAATAGAAACTTTGTCCTTATGAAGATCTGTGGCTCTTGAATTTCAGGAAGGATTTAAAATAAATTACTATTTAACTAGTGCAAAATGATTTCATGAGGAAGGTGAGCAAAACATCAGAAGATACAGAATATTTTCTGCCTCTTCTGTTTCAGCTTTCTAATAAAAGGTTAAATATTTTTAATACAATTATTAAAACACAACGGGACAGGAACAGAAGAAAGAACAGGTCAAAGAACTTTTACATCAATTAGATGCTTTCAGCTCAACAGGAACTGATGAATTTTACTCCAGGGCATTTCAGAACTAACTCAACCAATGTCTGTGCTTAAAATTGGGTAAAATCCCAGAGAACCGCAGAAGGCACAAAATAAACGTTATTTCCAATGACAGATGGAATACAGGGAGTTTCAGGACATATTAAGCAGGCAGCCTAATTACAAAACACAAAGAAGATGCTGTAAATTTAAATGATCCATATGTATATATGGAGAAACAGAGAATAAGCTGCTGATATGGAGGTCTGTCAAGAACAAATCATACATCTTTGACTGCTCATAGTGTGTTTAAATGAAAAGCACATAAGGTGAGGGTAAAGTAGCAGATGTAATAAAATTTTGTTAAAGGTTTGTATGTAGCCCTTTATAGCACTTGCAAAAACTAGCAATTAGCACATGGTCTCGAGAAAACTGTTGTAGAATATTCCCACTTGGTACAAGAGGCAGACATTCTCTCCTCCCCAAATAAAAATGGGTATCAGTATTTTCCTGCCATGATGGAAGGATTTTTTCTCAGGGTTTGTTACTGGACAGAAGTCTGTGTCCTGCAGAGTTGTGAATCTTGGCAGTCAAGGTGTCCGACTACGTTTTTATTCTATTTTAAAGTTTTACAATATATAAAACCCGGTACCTCACTGATTATGTGTAACTAAACTCATATATTGACTGTGTATGATAGGACATCTGCAAACCCAAGGGCTGGTATGTCCTGTAGTAGAAATGTCCTTTAAACTTTTCCTTCATTTTACTTTGCTTTTATTGTAGGAAGAGTCTGCAAAACAAATTAGGACAGGCAAATTAATGACAAAACTGGCATAAAACACTTCCCTTCAGTGGTGTTTTGAGAAGCTTCCACACTCTTGGGGTTTAGCAACACTGTCATCTGCAATCTGTGATTTTCTTGTTTTCGGTGATCACAGAGGATTAAAGATCAACCAGGTTTCAGTGTGAGCATTAATCCAAGCTTTGGACAGCTTTCCATTTTTCAGATTCTCATTGGAATACAAGCACAGTTCAATGTTCCAGCAAAGTTTACGTTTAATGTTGTTTACCATGTCCCCACACAACACGTAAGGTTGTCATACTTCTCATTTTTAAAACAAATGACGTGGATCTGGAAGCAGAGGATCCTCTCCCTTCTCCACAACAAGTGGGAGGGGGCCTAGGAGACAGGGAGGAATGGATATCTCTACGTGGACAAAAGACAAGCTGCTTTAAGATGGTTTTCAGGCGTGTTTGGAAAAAAGCATAAGGCCTCTGGAGTTCCTATCTTCAGTTCCAACTTGGGTGCAGTATTTTCAAAGTCCCTCAGCAGCAAGAATATGACTTTTGTTTATAATTCTGAAATCCTTTTTTCCTCCCCATTGCCTATGATTTTCATGATGCTTCTGGTTTAATATAGTTGTATTTTTTTTCCCCCCCTTCATGCACCATTGTTGACCTGTGCAAACATATTCCCAGGCTAGGGATTTGAAGAAAACCTGTGGGAATGCTTGTTCTGGTGGTAAAAAGAGTGCTCTGAGACTTACCTTTCTAATTTTGGATAATGTTTATTATTATTCCATACAGTAACTGCACTGATTAAATTCCACTGTGGCTTGGGTGTTATATCCAAGAAGATGTATTTGGGAACTGAGACTGAAGCCCGTTACCTATATAAATTTCTGTTGGTAGGAAGCAGCAGCTTGCCAGGGACAGCTTGTTACCTTCTAAGTAATAGCCTGAATTATGAATTTCAGCTTCCAGCTGCCCTGGTCCCAGAAGAAAAATTCCCTTCCCCGTCTCCTGGGCAGTCAGCTGGATGCATCTCCCACATAGGTGGGAAGTGTGTCTGAACAGGGCCTCAATGTTCCCAAATTTGCCTGTAGGACTGGTCTACCAGGACAAGTTTCCTTCCCGTGAGGTTGTGATTACAACAAGGGCACCACGTCATATCTGTGTAACTGGAAACACAGGTTAGAAACAAAAATGTCACTCAGTGAGACCAACCAGATTCCTTATTTCTTTTAGATTAACCTTTTATCATGTTTGGGTTCAGGCTTTTTTTCCTTTCTGAAGAAGGGAAGTCTTAGATTCTCAGGAAGAACAGATTTCTTTAAATAAAAATAGCAATAAAGTTACAGTATATAATAAGAATATAATGTTTAAAAGCTATACCAGGCCCCACACAAAGTCTCCAGCTCTTTGTCTTTTCTCATCTTCAGTGATTTAGGACTTGAGGTGAGATAAAAATATTTATTTTTAAACATTGATGTGGTGTTCATTAATAAAAAGAAGTTTTGGTAATTAGGCTATGTGACAGAAACTAGATATGCATCAAGCAATCCCATTAATTTCTAAAAATGTAAATTATCTTTTTAGTAGTGCTTTCATTAGTAATATTAATATGAATTTAATAATATCACATAGTGATTGCCAAGTTTCTTCTCTCCTGTGTAAGAGATATGGAAAGTGGTATGATTATAATTTTTATGCCATTTTAGAGAAGGGAAAGCTGAAACACACACACACAAAACCCAAAACAAGTCAACAGCAACAACCAAACCAAAAAACCAAAACAACAAGGTTCCCTGAACTTGCATCATGCAGTGGGCTCCAAGAAGCATTAAAATCAACAGCCACTACCCCTGGAATCACCCCCTCACAGCCTACACAGGTCACAGTCCATAAACTGGTATTTGCATAGATTGGGATATGAAAAGTAAGGCTTATATTCAGCAGTTACTGGCAATATTATAAAATGTTGGGCTTGAGTTGGCTGACAACAGTAGAATTTCAGAAGACCAAGAGAAATCCGAAATGACTTGCATTTTTAACTACCTTGACATGGTGATGTAAAACAGTTTAAGGAATTAGAAATACTGAAATTAAAGGCATAGTTCCCAGAGGTGTTTTGGAACATAGCTTCCATCGTGCTTCGGCGTAGATGTGGGGTGGGAGAGGCCTTTCTCAGCAACTAACTTGGAGAAAACTGCTCTCCCTGGATTTTCTTGCTCACTGAGTTAGAAGAGCTCTGAGCCCTTTCCTAGAATAACTCGTTGATCTCCGTTGTCTTGAGAGGGAATCCAGATTGGGGGAGCTAAGCTGAAGTTTGTGTTTCTGAATACTTTTTTATATGCAGTTTACTGGATGTCATAAAGCATCCACCATACAGCAAATTTAATACAACCTTCTAATTTCTTGCTGTCACACAGACATGAAAGGCCTGAAAATTTCTGACTTTCCGTGATCTCTTTATGCTTTGGAAGCAGCATGAAGTGACTATAGCAGCTGAAACTGCTGACTTGGGAATCTTGCTCTTGGCATAAAGCTGGCAAAATACCTTTATGCTTTGCTGTAGCAGTCCCCACTTTTCTGTCATTTTAGGAAAGGGAGAGGGGAATTTGTTGTTGGGATGGAGAAGCCAGAAAGGAGGATTGAAGCCCATGTTGTCAGAGATGAGGATGAGGTGGCAGATGTGAGACCTAAATTTGTATTGGTGGGAAGCCAGGACACAACATGCTCCATCTGCTCCTGACTGCATGTGACCCAAGCAGAAGTGAGCTCTATGTTATTAAGTGGAATTTACCCTCCAGGGCAGGAAATCCCCCTCTCAGTAGAGGAGAACATTTAAAGGGACAAGACTGGGAAAAATAAAAAGGTATTACAAATAAAAGATTTGTCAGAGGTGATTGATGGATCATTGACAGAACATTGATGTGTTAATAATGAAATGAAAGTAATTATTATGGTTTTTTAAACAAAGATACGTGTCTTTGTTTCACCCATTCCCTGGGTGAGGACTGAAACGTGCTGAAGGGATGTGAGGGTTATTTCTCACGACGTGCAGTGAAGGTTTGGGTTATGATCCCTCACAAGCTGAAAGCTGTGGCGATCATGCTTGTGGGAAATGACCTTCCCTAGACAGCAAGGGGTTCATAGCAGTTTGTCAGAGCCTGTCAGATGTGTGCATATCTCTGTGGGAACACTGCTGCAAGGGGAAACTTCTGCTTTCTGTCTGCTTCCAGCAAGAGCTTCCTTGTCTTCTGTGTTTGGCAAAAAAATCTCTCAAAGTAGCCTCTCCTGGAATGCAGGTTCCTTTCTTCCAGGCTGCTCTTGGGAGAACTAAAACTAGTTACATTTAAAACCTATCCAGATTGCATTTTTCTTGTTTTTCCTGAAAGCCCAGACACCTACTGTCCATGGGTAGGGAGCGAGCCGAATTAAAGTCTGTTTATGGGAAACAGAAATGTATGCCATATTTTACAAAATGCTGTGAATGTCCTAATATTTTGCATTGTGGAAGCTTGGCTGGCTGGCTGCAGTACTTCACAGCAATGTGCCTTTCCTTTCCTTAGCAAACAGACTGCCTCATTGGAATAAAAGGGAGGTTTATGCTGAGAGTATGAAATGCTTCTGTCGATCCTACTATTTAGCTCGAAAGAGCAACGAAAGAAAATTAACAGTGAGATTCTTGCTATCTCTTGCAGTGGCAGAAAAATATCAAGGTCATATCAGTTTCCAGATCATGTGAGGCCACTTAATTGACTTGGAAAACAATGAGCTACAGGAGGGTGTGATAGGATGGTCTTTTTAAAGGTACGAAATCAGTAGTTGCTTTAAGAAGATGGTTTTGTTCTGCTCAGAGAAAGACTGAAAATAAAATACTCTTTATTGCTGGAGTATTAAAGAGTCTACAGGAATACAGAGGAAAAATAATCGCCATAAGAGCAAATAAGAATGATGTGTTTATAAAATGGAATTGTCTGCAAAAAGAGCTGCTAGGTGATAAAAAAAGAGGTGAAAGACAAAAGATTATTGTTGCAGAAAGAGAACTGGAAGATTGAATGAATTTGGTTTGTGGTTATTGCCATGGACACAGCTCCTGATCCAAACCTGTAGTTTTCACCTCTGCCCTGTGATAAATGCAATGAATTCCTTCCAGTTCTGCTGAATGATAAAGCTGCTGGATGGTAATTAGCAGAATGTCCTGAAATAAATTCTAATCTAACATGTTGCAATTTATCACTGTAATTGATTATGTTACTGATAATGTAAACATAATTTCCTCTGCTTTATAACAGGAAACTTAATCATTGGAAAAATGGTCGAGTAGAAATGATGTGCCAGTGCCTTTCAATGTGTGGGTAGTGATGCAGTTGTATTTCAGCAATAACATAAATGCTCCTGTGATTGTACATTCCCCTCAGCTTTGATTTTTTTGCAATATTTTGGCTCTTTCCATTACTTCCTACATCAGTTTGGCAACTTCTTGGAAAATTCTTAAGGTAGAAAAGGGACATAAGATTCAGAACATTTTTTATCCTTTTTAGTATGTCTTTGATCATCTTGAGGTTCTCTTCTCATTTGGAGTATCAGACCTGAGAGAACAGTAATCTTTGCCTGGGTCCAACAGGAAACCTTGATGTCCAAAAGGAGACTGGGTAGGAGGCAACCATGTAAGTCAGAAGGATTTTCTTTGATGTCAGAGAAAAGCTTCAGTTTGTTACTGCTCTCATTACAGAGGCACTCTACTGTTTTCAGGGGGTTGGAGTTACTCCTTCCTGAAACTTTATGTTCTCTCTGAAAGCCCTCATTCAGGTGGGATCTGGAATTGCAGGTGACCCTTGAGGAAAGAGCTCATTCATCCCCCAGTCTCAGAACATGTCACCTCCACGAGGGATCCTCATCTCACGATGGCCACGCGCTTTTTAAGTGGGGGACCTGACTTGTGCTTCTCATTCAATTGAGGAATCACAACCTGCATCTTCTGACACGTTTTTTGAACATCCAGGATCCCAATTACTTTGTGATGCTAGCATTTTTCTTTGCTTCTATTGAAACTTTTTGAATGTCAGTTCTAAAGCTGGGCTTTCACTGGGTCATTGCCATTTTTCAGTCACCCTAGACTTGCAGGGATTAGCTCATAATTGAAGCTGCAGAGCCATAACCAGAGGGTGAACTCATCAACCTTGTGCATATATATCTTATTCTGTACAGTAATTGATACATGTTTATCAGATTTGCCTGGTGGTCTGATGTGAGGGGAACTTTTGACATTCTTTTTTGCTTTCATATGCAGCAATTTCATAGTTATTATTTAAATAAAAAAAATTACCCTGCACGTTTGCTTTTAATGCAGTCTATCCTTCTATGCTACCTGAGATTAGCTGTAAACCAAGATATAAAAATCTGAATAAAACAACCATGAACATAACTAAATAATAGGTTATTAAATTTTCAAGAAGACAAGACAATAAGTATTTAAATTAAGGAGACATCAAAAATCTGCATATAAAAATGTTTAGTATAAAAACTGCAACATCTAACGAGATGAGACAAGCAAGAACTCATCAACAGAGGGAGGCTCTAATTGGACTGGCACAGAAAGGAAGACAAAGAAAACTGACTTTTCAACCTCAGTTGCTTTTTTTAGGGAACGAAATTTGTCTAGAAACCTAGGACAAATCTCATTCCACTCTTTACTGCCCTATCATCAAGGTAACAGAACAAAATGTGTTAAAAGAAAAAAAGCATCAAAGAAATTCTGTAAAGAGCAATAGAAATCTGGGATAGATGGAAATGTTCCTGTGAGTCAAATCAAGCCTTAGAGCAGAATAATACTCTCTTACGTGTTATCTTCATTAGCAACTCTTCTGCATCCTATTTAGCGAGTATTTCTGTGAGTGGCAGGACGCGTGACGCTCGATTTTCTCCAGTGCCATCTGTCGCGTGGAATCTCTAATAATGGTTTAATCTGCTCTGTAAACACTTCTTCAGTGGGAGTATTAATCTGTTTCTCTCCTTGATCGCTTCATGCCACCTCTGCTGACGACCCGGGGGCTTAACAGCTTTGGTACTTCTACCCCACCCTCAGCTAGGGTTGACCTCGACTCCTGGGCGTGGACAAGAGGTTTGGTGTTTGGAACATTAGAGGGTGAAGAATGATAGATAGTGGGGAATTTTTTAAGTTCTGTTTCCTTAGGAAGGAGGGAACCCTGAGCTAGGCTTAGAAAGGGAAGCTTACTTCTCTCACAGGTTCATGCTGTTTTCTAGAAATATGGTTTGTGAACTACTGATTAATGACCCTAAATGACCGAGCTACATTGGTGATGCCTAGTTTGACCCAAACTAGCTGACCACATCTCTGTGTGCACTACAGCTCTCTGCCTGTCATTAATAACAAGCACTTATGTTCACAGAAAATGTGATTGTAGGCTTCTATATGTTGTCTTTTCGCAGGGTGACCCTCAGCCCTTACACAGAAAGTGCCCCTGCTGGGTGCCTGATTTGGTTGCCACATATGGATGGCCACAAAAGGGATAGGCAAGGAAGATGAGGTGGCCCTGTGTGTTAGGGAATGTTTTCATTGCCTAGACCTTAGTGATGCCAGTTGTGGGAGGTTCAACAAGGCCAAGTGCCGGGTCCTGTGCTTGGGTCACAACAACCTCCTGCAGAACTACAGGCTGAGGGCAGAGTAGCTGGAGAGCTGCCCAGTGGAAAAGGACCTGGGAGTGCTGTTTGACAGTGGCTGAACATGAGCCAGCAGTGGGCCCAGGTGGCCAAGAAAGGCAGTGGCATCCTGGCCTGTATCAGAAACAGTGTGGTCACCAGGACCAGGGAAGTGACTGGTCCCCTGTATCGGGCACTGGTGAGGCTGCACCTCAAATCCTGTGTCCAGTTCTGGGCCACTCACTCCAAGAAAGACATTGAGGTGCTGGAGCGTGTCCAGAAAAGGGCAACGGAGCTGGTGAAGGGTCTAGAGCACAATTCCTATGAGGAACAGCTGAGGAAGCTGGGGTTGTTTAGTCTGGAAAAGGAAGGCTCATGGGAGACTTTATCACCCTTTACAACTACCTAAAAATACCAGGTTGCAGTCAGGTGAGTGTCAGTCTCTTCTCCCAAGTAACAAGCGATAGGATGAGAGGAAATGGCCTCAAATTGTGCCAGGGGAGGTTTGTCAAGGACCTGAACAAGCTGCCTATGGAAGCAGCTGAGGCATATTTTCAGGATTTATTTAAACGTGTAGATGATGCACTTGGGGATGTGGTTTAGTGGTGGACTTGGCAGTGCTTGGACTCGGTGATTTTAAAGGTCTTTTCCAACTGTAACGATTCTATGATTCCACACAGCAATGTAATTCCATTAGCTCAAGTGGGGTGGTGTTAATCCTCATTTGCATGAGCATCATTGACAGAAGATGGCAGCCCTCTGTACCTCATCTGAAAACATAATTCCTCTGGGCATATAGAGGTTGATCAGATCCTCCTGGAGTCAAGGAAAAGCCTCCCACTGATTCTGGTAGTCTTTGGGCACTTTTTAAGAGGCTTCTATTTCATTCTGAGATACAAATAAATAGCCTTAACAGCAATTATCAAACCACAGTGGTCCTGTTTAGAAGGTGAATTAGCTGGGGAAGAGAAATGAAAGTTTATGTGAGAGGTACTGTAATCTAAAGGATAAACCCTTGGTTTTTTAAGAGCAGTAGTTATCTCAGTAGACTGCACCTTTATCACCGAATAACAAACCCTATTTAAATCTCTGCTCGAAGCTGGCTGTCACTAAAATACTTGTAATGCTTTGAGCAGGTAGGAAAACATTGTCATTAAGGTCAAGGATCAGAGTCTTTTCTCTGGTAGGGAAATCTCCATCAAGTGAATGTCTCTATTATGATAAAATAAGGAAGTAAACTACATGGAGGTCATTGACTGTAAGAAGCAATTTTCCAGCTCTTATTGCTTCTGATACTCTACAGTGTAATTCACAAACAAAAGCATAAATCAACAGCAACCTTTTCCAGCAGGTTAGTAGAGAATGGGGAGAGATGAAGCCACATAACACAGGATATTAAATTGCCATGACCAATTTACTATAATCATTCTTAAAAGAAAGCAGAACATTTCTCCCTCACAATTAAGAAGATATCTTGCAAAATCCTGCATATTTTAGAACTGTTTCAGAGCATCCAGTGTAATAATTCCCTCTGCTGTAAAAAGTATGAACAAGCAAACAAACAAACGCAGCCGTGTTCAGATATATATTCCCCTGCCACACCAGTGAATTTTCCTATCACATGCATGACTGCTCCCTATTCTGGCACTTACTTTATCACAACATTTACAAAGGCTTCTGGGCCACGAACAAGTAGTTTCAAGAAAAGTATGTGGAGGCTACCGTGTCTCATAAATACAATCCATTTTCCTTCATTTCTTGATGGTGTATGCTCAGCTCTAAGAATTCTGCAGACTCAGCTGTGGGGAGTATTTATAAATTGTATAGGTTTGTATTTCCCAGCATCTCTCAGAGTAAGAATTATCTCAGTGTTTTGTTGCTTCTTCAGCGAGCAGCGGTGCTTACAATCCTCACAGGCACGCATTTTTTACAATTAAGCTGAATTTAATTGTAGAATTGTGGCGCTCTGAATTTAGGTTTTAACTCTGAAACAGTGTTGCCTTAATCTCAGGGTGTTCTAAAGGGTTGGAACTATGTCAGGATGTCCGAGCTGTATGCACAGGCACCTTCCCTTTCGCCAGCCCGTCCACATATATCCCAGTTTGTGGATGATGTGTAGATTTACAACCATACCTTCAGTGGCTGATGCAGTGAAATTCAGAGTGAGGGCAAACACGGGGAGCACTGGAGTTTTGGGATAGTTGGTAAAAGAGGAAAACATTTATTTCGAGGACATAAGCCCAAGATGAGAATTTCCAGTCACCACTGCCATTTCTGGAAGAGATTCCTGCCGTGGCTTTGGTGGGTTGGTGACCTGTTCTGGCAGGGCTGTGCTCCCCTTGCGAGGTGGAAATGTGGAACGCTGTGCTGCCATGGCCATCGGGCGGCTGAAGCTGGAACTGGCTGGGTATTTGAAACTCGACGTTTTGGGGATTTATGTTTGTAATAATTCCTTCTCCCTATCATTCCCATCCATGCCTAACTTCAGCAGAGTCTCATATCCCCTCCTGGATGCAGCTATCTTACAAAAGGTAGACGTTTTCACAGAATTTCAGTTTTCCAAATGGTCTTGCTGTTTCCTTTTTCAATTAGATAGTATCTTCTTTTTATCATCTTTAGAAAATTGGTCTTACGTGTAAAGTTATTTTATAGTTTTCTGCTTTTAGGTAAAACTGTGGGCAACAGGATTTTGAAACAAAAGTTTTCTTTGATATTTCCTTAAAATAGTCAATCGTTCTGAGTCTGTCATTTGGCAACCTCTTGCTGCTAATGGGAGTGATTTGTTCTGTTTTGGTGGAGCTTCCCAGACAAGGGAGGATTTTTGTGTGTGTGTATGTACATGTAAATTTATAATTACTTAATAAACCTTTAAAACATTAATAAAAATGTCAGAAATAGAACTTACTATTTGAGAAACTATCAGTGAAGGAGAAATTAAAACAGAAAATAGAATATAGAATGTAAGTATATTCAGTAGCAGAATCATAGAAAAAAAAATCTTCTCCCATTTCTTGAAATTAAACTGTATGTACTTTTTAAATTCATTTTAAGGAACTGACACCGTGTTTAAGGACATTCATAATGAACTTTACCCTTCAGCTGGTGCAATAAGTTATTTGTAGCTGAATATATAATTCTGTTAACTTGTTCAATGCCAGCACTGGAGATGGCCATTTTTAACATGTAGGAAACCTTATAATGAAAAAGCCAACATTTACAGAGAAAACAACAGGTATCATGTCAGTGTTTCAGTAAGATGGTTGTAAACAGGTTTCAGCCTTGTAGTCCTCTGCACCCCCATGGCAGTCTCTGAACGTTTTGCTCATCCCACATGGCATTCCCCTTTTTCTCCATCTGCTTAAATCATCATTCAAACTACAATTAAATTCAGAATCAAGTATCTTTCGCACAAAATGACGTAGCTGAGCAGGAGCAGCTTTGTCATGCTGTGTCCTCACAGCACTTACAATTAAAAATAATTGTACTCAAGTGAGTAAGAGAAGGAGAAATAAATGTTTCTTTCACATTCCATAGTTTTGCTTTCTCCTGAAACTAAAGGTTTCTCTTTTCGTTGGGTGAAACTTTGAGAAGGACCTTCATTCCCTGTAAGAGATTGAATTGGGTGTATCTATAAAATATCAGTTGTTTGAATCTGTTTCTCTTTCAGAACTATTTCAAACAGGAATAGGTTGTTTTTTTTTTTTCATTTTTGGTATAGCTATTCTAGGAAAACAGTTCAGAATATTTCACCTGTGAAATTAAAGTGCAGGAAATAACTAATATCAGCAAAATGCTTTGAGCAGTTTTGTTGTTTTGACTAGGACAGGATGGGAAAATTGCAACAAAATCTCACACAAACCCTTTTCTTTGATATTTGCAACGTATTTTGTAAGGTAGAGGTTGTAAACTAGCAACTTTTGGAGTATGTACAATCATTTTTATCTGAAGTAATCTTAAACTTAGTCATCTGTGTGATTTCTGGGTAAAACCTTTCTAAATAAGAGGTGATCAAACATTAACAGGCAGACAAAACTTTATAAATGGAAATGACTAACAGCTTTTTTCTTGTAAATATGCTGATTCCACGTGTAATTGTAAGAACAATATGTTTTTTAGATAAGTTTTATCTTATGTCTTATCTATGTGCATTTTAAATGTGTTTTGTTACTCCTTCTTAAAACTGCCTTTTATGTTCTTCATGATAGGACAAGAGGGAATGTTGAAGAAAGGCAGGTTTAGATTGGATATTAGGAAGAAATTCTTCCCTGTGAGGGTGGGGAGGCCCTGGCATAGGTTGCCCGGAGAAGCTATGGCTGCCCCATCCCTGGAAGTGTCCAAGGCCAAGCTGGGCAGGGCTTGGAGCAACTTGGGATAGTGGAAGGTGTCCCTGCCCATGGCAGGGGGTTGGAATGAGATGGGTTTTTGTGGTCCTTTCCAATCCAAACCATCCTATGGTTCTGTGATACTCTTTTAGTGCTTTATTGAGTGGTGACAAACCTAAATGCTGGCAGTAAAATCCCCCTGGGTGTCTGCCAAAGCTCCACACCTCACCATGCTTTTGTAGTGGGTCCAGGCGAGGTGCACCTTACTGATTTTAAAGTTATATTCCTTCAGTAGTTTTCAAAGTGTACTTCTCTGTGTATAAACAGAAGGGCATTGCCAGCATGCCCCCTGTTTTCAGACGAGAATCCCTTATAAATTACCCCAAGCTCTGCATGGCAATGAAGCCATTTCTATGGAAATAAATGCGCCGCCGTTCCTCGGCCGGCTCTCCGGCAACTGGTGAATTGTGAGAAGCGCTTCGGGAATCAGACGAGAAGCAAAATCGAGCCACTGGTGCTTTCCAACTTCCCTTTGATAAATATGATTCTAAACTTGAGGGTGGTGAAAGAGCCAAGAGGTGTGAGATGCAGGAGGTGGAAGCGATGGTAATGTCAGGGGAATTCAATGCCACGGCAGATAATGGTCTCCTCTCCCTCTGGTGATAAACACAGAGGGACAAAAGAGACATTTATCAAAAGTTAAAGAGCGAGGTCAAACATCTTAATTTTCATAGAGAGAGATGCCTTTTACTTTTGGATGATGATGATGTGTCAGTGAGTCTTATCAATTAAAACCCATAGTGTCTCCAGTGCATTAGCAGGTACTTACCCAACTAAGAAAGCTGCTTGTTCTAATTTCCTCAGATAATGAAAATTTCTGAGAGATAGGCAACATGCTGATTTATAAAAAAGTGTGGTTGTCTTAGATTTTCTTCCCAAGCAACTCCTAGCAACTTTCTAAGCAAATGCAAGTAAGTTCAGGCAGAAATAGCAAGTATTTCTGATGCATTGTCTCTGGGGAATAGCAATAATTGCAACAAAGCCATGGTAGAATTTTAGCTTAATATCCAATCTAAACCTGCCTTTCTTCAGCTTAAAACCATTCCCTCTTGTCCTATCGTGAAGAACATAAAAGGCAGTTTTAAGGAGTAACAAAACACATTTAAAATGCATATAGATAAGACATAAGACAAAACATCTCTAAAAAGCATATTATTCCTACAATTACATGTGGAATCAGCATATTTACAAGCTTAAATTATTCTGAGCTTCACCAGATAGTGAGTAAAGGCTGGAGTTTGGGTAGGGATGTCCTAGAGCGATAAATCTGTAAACTGGAAATTTGGAACTAATTTCTAATAAGGGAGTTAGTGAACTCCTAGGAATTTGTGACACTGGACTCTCAGCTATCAGTCTTTGAATATCATAACTGATCTAAGTAGTTTTTTCCACCACAAACTGAAACTTCTTAGTCATATGTAACATTTCATATAGCAAAAGAATGCTGTTGCATATATATACCCACTCATTTCTGCATGTAAATGGCAGCTTTTTTAATTTTATTTTGAATTGTCCAATATTGCTTTTGGATCTTAAAATCATTGTTATTTGAGTCTCGTAAATTATTAAAAATTTCCTCATGATTAGAAGGAACACATTTTAAAAGCAAATTTGTGAGAATAAGAAGAAATAAATATAAAGAGTGCCTTTGAAATCCCAGCGTTGTAAAGGTGGAGTGATTGTTTTTTCTGTGGACTGAATTTACATTGTGTTAAAACTCAGGCTGGTATTTTAAAGTCTTCCACACATTTTCATATTTCTAGGTGAGTGAGGATTGTGAGAGGGGAAAACATAAAATGAAAAATAAGGGTGGATGATTATATCTTGATTCATTTTGATTAGTGATAATTGGACAGTGAAAGAATGTTGGATTGGCTACCTTAGCTGGCTATGGATGAACAAAAATTTATCATAACACAGAAAACTTGCTCCTCGTAGTAATTAGGGGCACTTGGAGATATAGAAAGAATTCGGGGTCATTCCATTTCTTGGGTAGGAAGTTTGGTTTTTGGAACTGCTGGTGTGTGGATGGTTCCTCCCTCCCTCTTTTTCATAAATAAAGAAAGTTGTTTGGGATGTTATATATTTTCCTTTGCCAGTGAACTCTCACACCAAATATTCTAGGGGAAAAAAAAAAAGTGAATTGCAAACTGGAGGGGCAAGAGAGAAGGGGGAAAAAAAAGAGGCAATGGTGTTCTGATCCTTCTCTGGTAAAGCTGACACTACATTTATCCCCCAGAGGTCCCTCTCTCCAGGGAGAAGTCATGCCACTTGTTTGTATGCAGAGATCTGTCAGAGGGATTCAATTTGAACTCCGTCCACCTGGTTATTGTTGCATCAGGATGAAATATTGGGCAGTGGTTTTCCTTCTGAAAGAGGGGGAAATGAAGAAACAAAGGCAAGAACAGAAATGGAGTAGAAGTGGAGATTTTTTCTTACTATGCGAGCTCTGTCTTTTTTTTTTTTTTTTTGATGTCTCCCATTTCTCTCCCAGAAAATGCAATTTGGAACAGAGTGTATAAAAAAGATGCTTTAAAGAGCCTTCACAAATTGCCAGTGCATTTATTTATACACATTTCACCCTGACTCATTACACATCATCATGAGGCTCCCCAGGCTATGCATAAAAAAGAAGAGCAGGCATAAATCAAACTGGAGGCAACTCTTCCCTTCAGTGATTTTCAGATTCCACCCCCCACCCCATCATGGACATAGAGAACATATTTTTTTTCTTATCACACACAGAAGGATTCCCATTCCTTATATTATCCCTCTTGTTATCCAGTAATAATGATAATCCTCACTGCCTATGTATTTTAAAGCAGGATATAATTCTGTGGTGATACGAGCACATTATTTTTGCCATTTTTCGTCAGATCTCTTGAGAATTTTTCTTTCTGGCAAGCAGTTGATATTAAACTTTTCTGTCGACTTTTAAGATGAAAAGTTTCTACTAAACAATTCTTGAGTGCTTTATCCCTCTGATTTTCACTCTATATATGGAGAAAAGAAATCCAGTCGTAAAGTATGTATCTGAAATGTATTTTTTTCTTTTTCTATGGGGACAGTATATCAAAAATAAATTCTCTTTGAATAGTCTATTGAAATCAGAATTGAATTCAAAGTCTTCTGAGCTGTTTTTCTTGCAATCTGTATCTTTAGTAATTTTAACAAATTCCCTGTGGGTGGTATTTTTTCTGCCTCATTTTAGCCTAGTCTCTTGAAACAGTCTGTCTAGACTCTTTTATGTTCAATGAAGTGAGAAAGGTTTCCCTGGAGGATGATGCACATGGTACCCTGAATTTCTCTTCAGAGGAACAGCATTTGTCCTGTCCCTTGTCAATACAAGAACATGTCTCAGTTCCCTGTTGCAAACTGATGACTGGGTACCTTTTAGTCAACTTTTTTTTTGTCCTTTTGTGTTGAAGTTGGCAGGTTTGTTTGTTTGGTTGGTTTTTGTTTTTCCTGATAGAGATACTATTCAAAATATATTGTGCAAGGCCTCTCCTGATGCAAGCCAAGAAATCAGGGACTCCCCCAAGGTCTGTACAGTTCACCACACACGTGACAGTGTGCTTTCAAAGGGCTGGAAGAGCGAGGGTGGGGCATTCCTGGGCAAAATTTGCCTAACAGAACAGTTTTTGTAAAGTGACAAGCTGAATAGTGAGGATATGAGAGAGAAATTTCTACCAAGGGCATGAAAGGAAACTCTTGATAAAGCAGTAAGCAGGCTGCAGCTGCTGGGCTTCATCCAAAGCAGATTGAAGTTAATTGTCTTATTTTTTCTTTCTTTCCTTTTTTTTTAATTTTTTTTTTAAATTTATTTTTTATTTTGGGATGATGATCAGTCTTGGTGTGGAAAAAAGAGAAGATTTAGTGCCACTGGAAAATGACAGGTGAGGCTGAAGGGAGACCAAGTCCTCCCTCAAATCCAGTAACTGATGATTTAACACGAGTTAAGATTCAGCTTTATGGTTCAAAAGGAATCATGTAAGAGAGGAGGGGGGAGAAATGATAAGAGACACCCCCTCCCTGAAACCCATTGTAGCCAGCTTTTGCTAAAAGAAAGATGATTCTTTCCTGCACAGACATCTCTCAGGACTTGTCTGAGGGCGTGTTTGTTCAACAGCTTAAAGCTCGTGCCAGAGTGTTCCCAGCACACGTTTCAGATGTCAGTGGAGGTGAGAATCGAATCTCACAGTTGTTCAGGTTGGTAAAAATCATCCAAAATTGTAAATATTAATTAACACTCTTCTTCACCCAGTGGATCCTCTGCCTGTGCAGATCAGGAGGACTTTTTTCTTGGTTCCAAAGGCAGTTACAAGAAGGGTTCTTTTTTACGCTGTTATGTGGTTGTACTTCGTGATTTTTTTTAAATTCTACATGATCAATGCTGTTTCCTAGTACTTAGTGTTTTGCAATTTTTCCAGGGTTTTTTTGAGATAAAAATAACTAAGCACTTCTTTTCAAATGGCGTGTGGCATTTATTTAAACTCTTTGGGTCAAAATTTATTATTTTTAAAATAAAAATCTGTACATTGCTACATCTAGCAATTTTGAGTAAAGTCAGGATGTATAAATTACGACTCTAGCAATTTAAAATGTTACAGTAGAATATAAAATACTAGCAGATGATCAAAACCTGTAGTTGTAAAGTATTTTCATCTTCCTACCAGTAAAAATCACCAGCTTAGATAGTGATAAAAAGAAATTTTGTCTTCAGGTTTTATGCAATACTGTCCCTTCTTCTTTCATTTTTTCCTCTTATGATAGCATCATTTAAAAAATATATATAAATTATATTGTAAACGAAGTTGGAATAATGGTTAACAGTCACCTATTTCAGTTATCCTGCACTGTTAAATAACCAAAAATATTTTGGAGGAGGGTTCCAAAGCCAGGCTTTTGCTTTTGATCACAACTTTCCCAGCTATTAAGACAGATTGCTTATTTTTGTAGCTCTGTAATATCCTGGCTGTCTCTTTGGTGCCTTTTTTTGAAAGAATAAATGCACTCCAAAAGGAATTAGTGCCAGGAGGGAGAGTGCTTCTCTTGACAGCTTCTTGTGCATCAGCTGGGGGAAAGATTCTGATCCTGATGCTAATTCAGCTCACAGGGGTTCTGTGAGCTCCCACGGAGTTTAGAGGCCAACGGGAATTTTCAGACAACCGAGTCCAAAGGAATAGATTTCTGTGTCTAAATTTGGTGAGTTGAAGGTTTTACAGGAAGACTTGCATGAGAATTATTTGGTTACAATTCCAGTTTGACTTCCAGTGATTCAGGCTGCCCTTGTTGTAGAACATCCTGCACCTTATTAAATGCAAGGGGAAGGAAAGAGAGTGGTTAGGCTTTCAAATACCTCCAGTTCTTTTCTGTTTTTTTTTTTCCCTTTTCTTGCAATGGGTAAGATGTGTTTATTGTAAATCTCTTTGGGAAATTAGCACACTACAGGTAGAGGAGAAAATTTTATCTGAACGTGTAAAGAGAACAGATTTAATTACATTTATGGCTGTTGAAATTTAACTTATTGAAACAGCCTATCATTGCTGCAAGTGATAGTGCCTGGAAATGATATACTGTTTTCTTTCCATCAGTAACTGCTGCAACAGCTGACTGGAAGGGAAAAACTGAGCTCTTTTTCATGTGGACTCAAATTCCAAAGATCTGTATTTCAAGCACGAGGATATCCATCTTTTACTTCTTAAAAAAAATTCTCTTTAAAGGTGCCATTGGGGATAGTTGCTACATAGGGATATTATATGTTTTCAAAGAATTCTGTTTTAACTGCATCCCACGATAAGAAATCACTAAATTTCTCCAAATTTTGACTTCATAGAAGTTCTGAGATTGAATCCTGTGGCTTAGAGATTTTCTGATCTGACATCTCTTCAGTCTGACAGTATTCCTTGGTGGGTCTAAAATCATGTCATTAACTCTTATTTAACTTCATTGTTCTCTAAAAGTTTCTCATTCAAATAGCAAGAACAATATTATACAAATTGTCAGGAACTTATTGATAAATAAGAGAAGGTTTAAATTATGTAAAAGTTGAAAAGTGGCAGTAATCCAAGCTATGAACCAATAACAAAAAATAGCAAACATCAGTATAATTGAATTATCAGCTAAAATCTTACTTTGTTTATCCATGCCTATAACAAAGAAGTGGATAAGAAATAACAACTAAAAAAAAAAAGGCCCAGACGTGCCTTTGGAGAATACTTGTTCCAGAAGCTTTACCCAGCACAGACCCCGAGTGCAACAAGATTTTCTTTTTTCTTTAATCGAATTCCTCTTTCAATCTGGTTGGTGTTTTGAACTGCTATTTAAAAGACTCGTCTCCAGGGAAACAAGATCTGTGTTGGACTGAGACACTCTGACTGACAAATTAAAGTGTGGTTCTAGTCAGAAAAAGTGACTCTGGAAAAGATGACATTGTGGGTTTCCATATTTTTCTTTCTCTGGGAGTTCCAGATAAACAGGCTCAGCTGATGAGCCAGTCAGTGATTTTTCTGACTGCCAGTTGTTTCAGCTCAGTGTGGGAGCTGAGAGCCAAGCTGCAGTATTTCTGCCTCTCATTGCATTGCTGGCAGTGCTGGCCAAGGTGGTGCTATTACAGATTTCACAGAATATTCCGAGTTGGAAGGGACCCACAAGGATCACTGAACCCAACTCTTAAGAGAATGGCCCATCCAGGGATCAAACCCACAGCCTTGCTGTAATCAGCACCGTGCTCTAACTGAGCTAATCAGGGCCACCTATGGTGTGCAAGGCAAAATCCACCTTGGTTTCCCTAGTTTTTAAACAGGGAAATGCTGCCTGCTTGTTTTTGGGCTCTGTATAGTTTACACCAGTCTTCATCTTCCCAAATTTACACTGATCCTTGGTTAGAATAGTACCTTGTTTTTACCTTCTGGGTAAAAAACTTGATGAAAGTTTCAAACTTAGAGCAGGTCAAGTATGTAACATCTTTCTCGACAGATATTTTAGCTCCTTACTTTAAACAGATTTTCCTTCTGGGAGAACTGTTTGTGCAGGACAGCAAATTATTTTCACAGTTTTAATTTTGTATTTCTAGGTATCTTACCGTCTTTTATAAAAAGAAGCGTTCGGGCCGATTATTTTACATTTGGACTGGAAAATAGCCTCAGATTTTTGATGGTCTTGTTCTTCTGCCTCGGATCAATCAGAGGTTGATTGAAAATGGCACTGAGTGCTGGACAGGTGAACTTCACCTTCGTGGCTGAAGAGTGGGCAGAGGAACTTGACCTTTGGTGTAGAGCTCTTCTGGGCATTTTTCATACTGACCTCAGCTCAATAAGTGTGCTGGGACAGGGGACCAGGAGACTGAATTAACATCAAACTAGTCTTGATTTTCTGCAGAAACAAATGAAAGAGGCACCAGGAGCTCACTCTGTGTGTTGTGGGCAGATGAAGGGCAGCTTTGTGCAGCAGCTGAGTTCTCCTCCTCACGCAGAGTGAGCATGGTTGATACTCTGAATGCCTGTGCAGTGACAGTTGTCTTCTGGAAAACATAATACCAATTTAATAGAGCACTTTTTAATGCTCAAGTTGGGTGAAACTTAATTGTACTTAACCATTTCAAGCCAGGAAGCAGAGATTTTAATCAAATTCCATAGGCTTTCTTTGTTCCATTGAAACCAGTAGCATCATATTAATGATACCAATCTGGTCTCTTTTTTTTTTTACTCATTTTGTGATCTATTAAAATAAAACCACTTTTTGTTCTATTTTTCAATCAATCATCATCAGACATTTTATATTTTAAATTTCTCTACATAAGCATACCATTATTCTAAAATGATCCTTTCTGCAGATGAGTGTTGCACTAAAATTTCCTTTGATTATTACTTTTGACATCAGTACTTTATTGAATTAGCTGTTTCCAATTTAATTATACTTGCTTTATTGTCTAGGTCACCTTTTAAACAAATTCATATCAGTATGAAATTGCTGTTATTACTGAACTGGATTGTGATGGCTCTATGCTCATGAAGAGAATTTCTCTTTTCTGCTCACATTTGGAAAAGCTGAATTAACAGTAATTTATTCAAATGGTTTAGAAATTTATTATTTCTGCTAGTAAAAGTGAATATAAATAATTTTTGCTTGTTTAGTTTTCAAAAGCATATGGGAGACTGTATTCTAATTAAGTAATTCTTAGCTTAATTACTGTTCGTTCCAGAAAGTGAAAAGGTGAAGTCATATCCTTTCCTATTTTATATTTTTATTCCAGATATGCAATATGTGTGAGGGCTTCAGAGAATAAAGCAAAGACATTGGTCTTTATTCTGAAGGGCATAAAGTGTTGAGCACTTATCCAGTGGATATTTGAGTCCCCAAGCCTTCCTACTGGAATTGGATGAAAATAATTACAGTCACAGTTGGTTTAGGATTAGATTTTAAGCTCAAATTTGGCACAACAAATACTGGCCATACCTAAATGAACAAAAATATAGATGGACAGGTTCAAAAATATATTAGATAGCACTTTAATAACAAAGGAAATGTTAATTGTAATAAGAGCGTGTTGGTAAATCAGATTCCTTACAAACATCTTTACAATCCTATTATCCTTTCTAATTGAGATGTGCTTTTAAATAACATTGTATTGAGGATATTAACAACTTGTATTAACAAAACTAATGTTCTTTGTATTAAAACCTGCTATTGCTACTACCAGGTCTTCTACTAAATGTTTATTTTTTTTCTTTCCATTCTAGATGTCATACCAGCAGGGCTGTGATGTAAACAACATGTATTATTATCCATTTTTAGCTTGCATTAGTTTGTTCAAATGCCATTGTTTATATCTGTTTTTCTTTCAACAATTGTCATTGTAATATTCCTATAGTCAGTGTTAAAACTCTGAGGGTTCGGATTTTTCTTTCATGGCACAAACATATATGAGTTTATGTGTATATATATTTATGTGGTGATGTACATGTAATATCATAGTGCAGAAGTCAAGAAAGTGCTGGCTTTCAGCTCAGCCACCTAATTTAGAAGCCAGGAGGATAAAGTTGAAAAAATCTATTCTATGAGAGATTGAAAATGAAAGATAGCCAAGCCAATGAGGAAGGGATGTCACGTTACAAGGGCACGTAGTGACAGAAGAAGGGACAGTGCCCTCTGACAGAGGGCAGATTTAGATTAAATATTAGGGAACAATTCTTCCCTGTGAAGAATTGCCCACAGAAGCTGTGGCTGCCTCATCCCTGGAAGTGTCCAAGGCCAGGTTGGATGGGGCTTGGAACAACATCATCTAGTGAAAGGTGTCCCCCCGTGGGGGGGGTTGGAACAAGATGATCTTTAAGGTCCCTTCCAATCCAGGCCATTCTATGATTACTGAGATGCTTCTGCATAGATTTCTTCCTCTCAAAGAGGTTGTTTTAAACACTGTTTGGGTACAGCTTGAGTGGTATAAAATCTCCTCTGTCACACACAGTGTCCCTTAGCTGTTGGCAGGTGCATGTTCAGTACATCTGCACAGTGATGACCTGTGAATAACCAAAATGAGTGGCAGGGTCTGACTGTGACTGACCTGCAGCATTTTGAGTCCCCATCCTCTCAGGCTTTCCTTCACTGCCTACCACACTTATTTATCTACAGGAGGAGGGGGTGAGTGAGGCCTGGCTCTGCTTTGAGAGGCTCAGTCAAATCAATATCCAGACACCTGGAGTGTTCACTCCTGTACCAGCATTCCCATGGCTGAGTGCTCCTGCAAAAGCAAACAGAACACTTGTTCTAGGTCACTGAACATGCATCAAACGAACCTGATCCAGGCTGGGTTTTCTGGCCACGTTCGTCCCCACGAGAGATGCAGAATCATCTGGTTGTGTTACACCGACCTTCAGTCAGAGGGGTAAGTGCTTGCTGTCATTTCTATCTCAAGCTATGTGGAGCCTGGCAGAATTTTTCATGTATGCCAATATTTAATTGCCACTGCTATTAAAAAATGGTTTGGGACTGACGGGCACATTATTGCCCACTTGATTTTTGGTACTTCCTGTATATTTGCTGGGAAAACACTTGTTTCTTATGGAGCCATTCTCCCTGCTGTCAGAGAGATGAATCTGAGATAATAGAACTGAGAGCTCAGAAGTATTTCTTGTGCTCAGCTTGAAAAAAAGAGATGTTGGAAAAATGTCGAAGTGTTTTGCAGGGAACTTTGATGTTCCATAAACAATAATAAGCATGCCTTTGAAAAACATCTCTTCTGACTTTAAGACAAAGTGTGAAGGGGAGTAGAAATTTCTTCTAAGGGGAAAAAACATAAACCCAGCATTTAATTTATATTGACACAATTCATTTGACAATTCAACCTTAATAACAGACTACAGAATGCTGTTAGGTTATGTTATGCCAAATCATCTTTTAAGGAATAATGCATTTTCAGTCAGCAGCTGCCGAGGTTTGAGGGAACAAGTTAATTTTGGAAACTGTGTGTTAATGTTTATCCAAAGGGAAAGTTACACAGATCATCTGTTTTCTGGGACATCTAAAAATATTATATGTTATGAATTAGAAGAGAACTAAATTTCAAAATGTCAAAATCTCTTGTAGACCAAAAATTCTCCTCCTCTGTCAATCATCTCTGCTCAGTACATATCTTCTGACTCTTTTGCAGTCAAAGAAAAGACCCTTTATCACCATCCCAATGCTCATGTTAGCAGGCCACACATCATCAGCAGCAGGCAGGAGCTGACAAGGTAAGAGACAGGAGTGATCCTGCACTTAAAAACCACAATAGTGACATCTGCAGACACTTTAGAATCTAAAAACCTTGTGCTGAGGATTAAGAAGTATAAACTTCACATTCTGTGCAAATAGAGAACTTCTAGCTGATGTCATTTCTGCTTGACAACAATCTCTGTTCTTCATGGGAACAAAGGGACTGGTCTGGCCAGAAAGGCTGAAAATGCACCTGAAAGAGCACTGACCTCACAAACTGAGTGTGGGGGTTGCTGTGGGAAATGGTCTTGTCAGAGCCTGGAGCAAGCTGGAGCACACAGAGTGTGAGATCCCTCCCTTTGCACAAGTTTATTTTATTTCTCTGGCTTCACTCCGAGCATGCCAAAATGCTTTACTGAAACGCAGACAATGAAGGGAATAACACACAACAGACACCTTGCCAGAAAGTCTGGTAAAATAATGGGTGTGGAGAATGAAAATACTGTAATAATGTGCTTTGCACAACCAACCCCACTTAACACAGTCACAAACGAATAAGCTGTTTTATATTGGACTCCCTTATGTTTGTTTGGATAAATGCTCTAATTTCACTGATGAAAATATTTAATAAAAACATGGCCCTGACTGGATGCCTAATGTTTCCAGACTTAGGGAGAGATTTAATAAATGAGGCCCTACAACTTTTATTTAGTGTCTTCAGGTGGTAAATTAACTACAAGTGGGCTTTCCTATTGTTCCCTGAAAGCAGTAAAAGCAGGGGGAGAATTAAAAGCAAAACACTGATTTACATTTCAGCAAAATGACTAGAGAGTTCAAAGCCTATCCTTGGTACACAATAATATCCATATGAAGGCAGAACTTCACAGAAGTTAAATTTAGAGCATATATTTGAATATATGAACAAACCCCTTTATAAACTATTGCTATGTGCAGTGAACTTTGAGTGACAGAAATTAATCTAGTGATTCTCTCATATAAGCTATTTGCCATGAAGCTAAACCCAACTTACTTTCATTGCTTTACTTTTAAAACATTCTTTGCAACTGAAACTAAGAATAAATTTGGGGGTTGTGTGGCTGTTGGTCTGACTACCAGGTCATCAAGTGATGGAGAGAGGCACCTGCCTGCTGAAGTCAACCCTGGCTGGCAGTTAAAGCAGTGGAAAAATAGGTTTATGTGGGATTTCTTTTTCGTGATACATGCTGGAGAAGAGCAAAGAGAAAGAAATTCCCCTTGCTCTGCCTTTTGTTCTTGGTAGATGTGTGAGAAGGGGCTTGCAGGAGGAGATCCACAGCTACATTTAGAGGCAAGGTCTAACCCGGTTGGGAAACGGGCAGGCAACAGTAGGGAAAAGGTGGAGGGTAAAAGCTGTGCAAAAACGTTTTCAAAGTGCCTCGGAGATGATCACAAGGACTGCTGAGGTCTGGTGTCCTGCTGTTTGTACTGAGTCCTTGACACAGCAGCAGGTGCCCTCCTTCAGGGGTATTCTGGTGCACCTTGAGTGCCTGTCAGCAGCCACGGGGTCCCTCTGCACAGCCCCCTCCTCTGGGGGCTTGGCACAGAGCCTTTCCCTTACTAGGAAGCAGTCATGGGAAATTGCTGCTCTCCTCAGGCATAATTGTGATGAAATCATCCCTTCATCCCACCTCGTGCTGTCAGCTGAGTTCACTGGAAGGAACATGACAGCATAAGCATCTCTTCCTGGGGAAGGTGAACTAAAAGACAATGTGACAGACAGAGAGAAAGAGGAAGGTGCAGATGGGACCAAAGGGGTGGGAGAAGACAAAAATACCAAAGTTACAGAAAGAGACACAATGCCAAGGCCTGGGAGACTCGAACCATCTGGTTCTGTTGCAGCGTCTCTATGTGATCTCCTCTTTTTGCTTCTCTTTGTTAGCAAGTGCAGAATAAACAACGTGAGGTGTAATGTGAAGGCTTTGGCGTAAAACAGATGATGAAGGTGAGTGCATTAAGCAAAGCTTGTTTTATTCCCTATGATTTGCAGGAGATCTCCCAGCAGTCTGGGCTGTGGCAGTGATTTGCTGTATGCAGATTTTTCACTGCAGCAATAGCTGTTTGTAGCCCCTTCTGCATGTTTATAAGGTGATCCTGGTACCTCGTGGATAAACCCATGAATCCCTCAAGCAAAGCCGAGCCCGCTGAGGTTTTACAAGTCTGAAGCCAGTTAAAGCTGCCTGGCATTACAGTAAATGACCCACCTGACTGCTGATGTGGGAAAGCCGAGCCAAGGGTCACTCCCAGGGATCAGGCCAGTTCAGAGAGTTCAGAATGAAATACAAAGACTTTTGCTGGTGGTTTGCCTGTCTTGGCCAAAATGACAGCGAGAGTTATGTTTCTATGGCCTGTGTGCTAAAAATGGGTTCTTTCACTCGGGTCTGCAGCACAGCTGACACATCGTAGCCATGGCTGCAAGGAAGACTGATGATCCCGTGTTCATGCCACATAAACCACCCATGGTGACTTCTTTAGTTCCCACCAGGTCACTGAGGACACGGCTTGGCACCTCTAGGTAGGAGCTTGCAATGCCATTATCTTTTCTGGAGCTCCTGGGGAATAAAGAGCACGGGTAAGTATCGGTCAATCTGGCACCTCTAATGGGCACTAAATTGACTTAGGAGGGATGGCGAGAAAATAAGAGACCCAAAATGATCTTCATGGCCTGAAACTGGAATTTCAACACTTACAACGGAACAGACGTTTTACACGAATACAAATTTCAAGCAAAACAACTGTGGGGAGAATGTTACATTTAGCAAGCTGCTGCTGGGCTGATAGGAGAGGGGAGTGCATACACAGACTGGGTGCAAGTTTTGCATTTAATTAAACACAGGAAGCCTGCATGGAGGTCATGCCATCTCTGAAAGAAGCCCTGCATTTTTTAGCATTTGACATGCAGCATTATAAGTGGGAGAACGGTTAAATGACAGCCACAATAACAGGTTATCTTGTTCATAGCAGTCAGGTGTCAGCAAAGAGGATTGATTCCTATTAGGGGGCACTAAAGGCATATTGGATTCAGTTGAATGTAGTAAATGTTCTGTAATTTCTCTCTAAAGTTTCTTGCATTTTCCTGTAGTGGTAGCTGAGAGAAGTAAAAATGTATGTGTTAATACAGATATTAAAGAATTAGTAGAGTACAGACACTGAAAAATTCCTGTCTAGGAAGTCCTTTGGGAACCATATTCTTGTTTACTGTTTCCAACAGTTCTGGACAGGATGCAAATTTCTACACTTACGATGAAAATAGTATTTTCAAAAATGCTTAAGGAAAGATGCAGCTGCCACAGAGAATGCAGTTCTTTGTTAGACTGACCATAACCATGTCAAAATACTGAAACAAAGCGAATTTCTTTAGCCTAAGTCAGCAAAGTCAACATAAACCTGATGTATTTTATAGTGCTACTAACGTGACTTTGCCTTAATGGAATAGGAGACAAATCTTTGGCCTCTTATCCAAGACTTCTAAAATAGCAAGACCTACATTACCTTGAGGATGAGAGCTCTGCAGAAGACAATTCCTTTCCCCATAAGAACAGTTTGCTGCTGTCATCAAATTCTGCTGCTGGCACAGACCCAGAGGAGGTGCTCTTGCTCTGGTATGTAGCTCACACGTGTTTAAAAAGTCTCCTATATTGGTGATGAAGGTTTCTGTTCAGGCTTTGTGATAATGAAGTGGTTCCCTCTTAGTTTAAATCTAAGCAGAAATCTAAACAAACCCCTCCCAGTCATGTAGGCTGCCTGTTTTGAATGCAAAAATTATTTAAGTGATATCAAGAGTTTTAAGTATCTTATAAACACATGCATTTGATCCAGCACTGGCATTGAATAGGCTTCTTTGTTCCATGCCATCTCTATTGTTATACACAGATATCATCAACATTAAACCAGTTGTCTCACAGCTGCTGTCAGACAGGAGCTGCTACTGGTATAGTCTCAATTTGTGCTAGTGTGATGTACCTGAAAGGTTAGTCTTGAATGCAGAGTTGCAATCCATGGGAATTCAAAGACTTGATGGAAACACACCCCCCAAGAAAATTTTGCACTCAGTGGTGATAGTGAGCAAGATCCGAATTTCACTTGCAGTAGGTTTGATGTTGGAATCAATAGCAAAGAACTTTCTGCCCTAGAAGGCATCCACTGATGGACAAAGCATTAGAGGCAATAAATTATTGCCTCATAATCTCCTTGACTGTTTTATAGGAGTGAGGGACTGTGGAACATTACAATCTTTGCCACAGCAGCACAAAAAGCAGACCCAGAACCCTGCAGAGAAGTGCAGGTAGTGAAAACAATAGGTTTTGCATCTCTTAGGGTGATGAGCAGTAAGTTTGCTTTGTCTGATGCATAACTGAGGTAATTACAGAGCAATCACAGCCATGAGCTACGAAAAAGTTGAAAATCAGTGCTCCCTGTGGGAATTGTTGGGTTCAGATGAAGTTGGGGATACAGCCTGTTCAATTTTGCCTGCTGGATACAGCCACTTACCTTGAGCTAGTGCTGGTATTGGTGTGGTTTGTAATCCATATCTTTTATAAAACAAAGCCTTGATTTCTATTGATAGTCTGGGCCTTGCTAAGTAAACAAGTCCTTTTATTATATATGACAGGTGAGATATTTTTATTGCTGGTTCCTGAATACTGTCGGTGTGGAAAACCAAAGGAAAATGAAAACTATCCCTTGATTTTTCAGCTCTTCTTGGTTTTAAGAATTTGAATATGCTGTGATTACCCAAATCACCAGTAATTATTATACTGTGTTACCTGCTATCTTACCTGTGTCCTGAATAGAAAAAAATTGATATTTGAGGTAGTTATTGTATTTTGTGATTCTTATCGTGCTTTTGTAGTAGAGTAACTCACTTGACCTCGATTGAGACATTTCTGATTTACAGGCTGAGAGTTAGGGTTTTTCAGCCTGGAGAAGAGAAGGCTCTGGGGAGACCTTAAAGTCCCTTCCAGTTTCTAAAAGGGCTACCAGAGAGCTGGAGAGGGACTTTCTACAAGGGCATAGAGTGACAGGACAAGAGGCAATAGCTTTAAACTGACAGAGAAGAGATTATGTATTAGGAATAAATTCTTCCCTGTGAGGGTGGTGAGGCCCTGGCACAGGTTACCCAGAGAAGTTGTGGACACTCCATCCTTGGAAGTGTTCAAGGCCAGGTTGGATGGAGATCTGAGCAAGGTGTCCCTTTCCATGGCAGGAGATTGGGACTTAATTGATCTTTAAGGTCTCTTCCAATCCAAACCATTCTATGATCATGAAAAAAGGAGAGATTGAGAGACTAAGTGGAAGGTTTTAGGAATGGTATCTGTATCAGATGGTATTGATTCACAGACCAAACTGGATAAATACAAGATATTAAGTCAGAGGAACCAATATTGCCCTTTTATATATTTTGAACTTTGAAGCTTTCTTTTATCACTGTTATGAAGAAGAAATACTGTAAGCTCACGGAAAGGGAGGGAGGAAACAGAATTGTTTGTACCTCGTGAACACAAAATGCGATTTGAGATTTACATTTTTTCCCTCAAAATGACAGTAAGAGGCCTTACAGATGCATCTTTAAGAGCTCAGAAGCTGAGTTACATGCATCCTAAACAGCAGAAAATTATAGAAACAGTAGTGTTGTGATTTTGTGGCTTTTCCTGAATCAGCTCCAAGCTGACACTGCAGATGCCAGAAGAGACTGATTAGTATGAACATCAACACTGTAACTGAGATACTCAAAATAAGGAACCAAGGAATTGTCAAAGAGCCGAACAAAATAATGGTGAGATTAAAACAATCATTAATACTGAAATGCTCAAGTGGGATCAAAGGGGCCATGAGCATGAGGGTGCAACTCCCCTTGACACCTACAACCATTTTGTAATTAAGAAGTCATTAACAGGCTAAATGCTGGGAGGTACTATTCTAACTCCCACATCGTGTCAGTTAAACCACCATTAATATGTTTGATGCATTACGAGGTAAATCAGAGATAAACTGCTCAGGTGGAAGAAGATAAGTTTATCATTTATCCTTTTATAGAATTTGTGTGTGTGTATTTTCAGTACCAGTGCTCAATGAGGACACTATGTTTTCCCCTGAGTTTCCAGTTCAGAGATGTTTGGACTGAAACCTGGGAGAAAAAGGGTCAGTTCTGGGTTCTGCCATAAGTTTCCTGAGCTTGTCAGTCGGTTTTTTTCATCCAATAAGTCTGTGTTTTTTATGTGTGGAAAAGAAAAAAAAAAAGTGATTGCTGTGTAAAGAAATTGGAGTATTAGAGGTTAAAAATGTTGTTATTCTGTTAGATCTGGATATATATACACGCATATCATCCGTTATCACCCAAATCATTGAGCTTCACGCTTTGACAAAGTGTCCATCTGTTTCCTACTGCTTTCAACAAGATACTCTCATTTATTAGCATAAGAGGAAATGGAAGCGATTGCACTGCTAGTTTTAGCTTAAAATGTTAATCTGATTCCAAGTTTTCTGCAGAACGTTATCAGTCAATATATTGAGGGAGTTTAAAATATGTATATTTTAAACTGTATATTTAAACATCGGATAGCCACTGTGAAAAGATATCACAGAAGAGTTGGAACAAACATTAACAGATATTAAACATGGATCTAAAGATATTTAAATCCCAAAGGATCAATAGTAAATTAATAAAATAGTTCAAAAGCACACACAAGAATAGTTCTTTAAATGATCTTAAAGAGCAAATCAAGTATTTCAAGAGGAAAAGGAGGCTCAGACCTGGACAACTGTTTTTTGTACTGTACTGTGTGTATTTTAGCATAATGAATGTAACAGTTGTTCAGTACAGTATAACAGAATAGGGATTAAAGGGTACATGTTTCACATAGATTGTTTTCAAAATGCAGCAGTATTTCTTAAGTGTAAGCCTTTCTGGTGGCTTTGGATGGGAAAGGATGACAACATTTCAGTAGTAGTCTTGAGTTTGAGATTTATTTCTCTTTTTAATTTCTCTGTTAATTAGTCCATTTTACTAACTAGCCATTTACGTGATGGATGATTCCTTAAGCAAATGCAACAACAGGCATGCAAGCTTGGAAATACTTTTTAAGAAAATCTGCCAATACAGCAGTTAGAGGTTTCAGGGATTAGTGATTAGCTGATTAATATGTACATTTATGTTCAAAATGAGAACAGCCTGTGGTGTTGAGATGTCTGGAGTTCACTGTTAACACTTGGTCTTTCGAGCTGGAGAATTGCCTAAAAGGTACCTGACTTAGCACATTGTCAATAAGTAGGTATGAGACTTTATGTATTACTTGAAATAATACATCTATCACAGAATAGTCAATAGTCAAGGGAAGTAGAGAAGACCATAATTGATTCCAAGAAAATACATATATAACTGGGCACAGAATTACTGTAGAAGCAAAGCTGAATAAATGAAGTTGTTATTGCTTTTCTCTGTATGCCAAAAACACTCTTTCAGAAACCTTGTGCCTTTAGGGAGTGAAAACCTGGACTTACTGAAGCCAATGGGAGTATTGTTATTAAATCAGTACGACCAAGATTTCACCTTGGGTTCAGGCTCTGGGAGTTCAGCAGGCAGCAGAAATGAAGGCATTAAGTTCTTGATTTATGAAATACATCTTGTGGTGTCAGATTACTGGACTGTTGTTGGTTTAGGTTAACAAAGGCAGGGTCAGATGTTTCTGCTGAAAACCCCCTGATTGCTGTCATTTGACCCAAAGCAAATCTCTATTCCTTATTAGGAACATGGGATTTACAGAACAGGTCCAAGCAGAAAGGATTCCACATAAAGATCATCGATATGAAAACAGATAGTACATGGCAGCACTGATAAAGTTCAAGTCTGTAACTGCTGATAGCCAGAAAAAAAGGTGAGTGCATTAGGGAAGAAAGGAGATCCTGTCCTGTTTCCTCTTGTACTCTTTTCTTCACCATCCCCTGGCAACTGTTGGAGATGAGGGAGTAGCTTAAGCAAAGGGGTTTGGATGCTGTGTGGCAGTTCTTGTCACTGTAACCTTTTGAGAACAATATTCCCTCTCCCTTCTCTTTTGATTAAAAATATGGAGCAAAAGAGCAAATATGTAAGTCCTCAGCAACTCAGTCTTCCTAAGCAGGAGGGATAGATAATCCTGTTGTCAGTATTCCTGGTCTGGGGATGCTGTGGAAGTTTACAGGCAGACAACATATCAGCGTGGCTGAAACATTCCAGGTAAGAATGGGTCAAGCTGAAGAAGGTAATGGTGACTGATCACTTATTTCTAAGTGTTGAACTTCTAAAAAACAGACCTGTGAGCATCAGGGCTCTTGTGGCACTTGTGTATACACCTGCTTGTTAGACATTATGCAGTTTGAGTCACATCCTATATCTGCAATCATCTGTATGATTTAAACCTCCCAAAACAGCATCCCTGCTTTTCTGACCCATTGCTTCCAAACCTGCAGCTCCTCTCCAAATTAGGTGGCAAGAGCAGCTAAATGCAAGGCAAACCTGGGCTTGGTCTCCACACCTCCTGTCCAAGGCTGCAGCTGCAGTGCTCTGTTATAGAATCATGGAATGGCCTGGGTTGGAAGAGATCTTAAAGCTTATGTTCCAACCCCCTTCCACGGGCAGGGACACCTCTCACTAGACCAGATTTCACAGAGCTCCAGTCTACCTTTTTGTAGCTTTTTGATGTCAGCATGGGCTGCTTCCCTGGTGTTTTCCAATAGTGCCTTATCCTTAACTTTAGGAGCACTTAGAAGGTGCCAGCTCTGGCCATAAGACAGACTGGAGAGATGGAAGGGAAGCAGGGAAGGGCCGTGTTGTGAGCACTAGGTAGAGCCTTGCTGGTGAAAGGGGTCTGCATGCCCTCTTCATCCACTGGCTTCTGGTGAGCATTAGCTGCAATTAGCCAAATTGGTGGTTCCTGTTTGTCTAGGAAGATCTTTAATTTAATTCCATGTAAGTCACGAAATACACAAATAATAAAGCTGTATGAACTATATAAATACAATTTAGTGCTTTGAGTGAAGCGTCCCACAAATAACAGAACAACCAGGGAATCGATAGGCTCCTGTTTCAGCTATGGAACGAGACATTCATTATTAAGTAGTGGAAAATAACAATGCAAATAGGATTATCTCCTTTGTGATTAGGGTGAGCATGAAGCCTGAGTGAATTTGGTGCTTGGAAAGGGAGTGGAGGTATGGAGAATTGTTGGTGGGTTCAGTCCCTCCTCTGCTGTGTGCCCTGAGTCTACCCTTCCTGCTTTCAAAGGTGGTGTTAGATAGGAGGGGAAAAAAAAAAACAAAATGGAAGGACTATCTGTGTTTGTAATGGGGAAAACCAGAATTTTTTGGATAATGCAGTTTGTTAGTCTGTTTGTTAATTTGCAACTCTGCCCTGCATTGTAAACTCCAAAGTTAACATCTCTGCTAAACCATGGTAGAAGATATACCCTTTTTGTTGTCATTTCAGGAGAATTATTGGGATTATTTCCTTTAAGACTGTACAGACAGAAAGGCTATAAATATGAAAATATCCTTATGAACTAAACATATGTTGTTATATCTGAAATAAATAAAAAATTCTTTGAACTCCACAGAGCTTCTGTTGAAAGTATCAGGTTATTTTGGTGCAGATAAAAATTGAACTTGAGGAATTAAATTAAATCAGCATCTCTAAAATGTCAGGTGTCCTATTCATATATTTTCTTTAAGATATGCATTGAAATTGCAAATGGATCAGAAGATAGTTGTTATAGTAAATTCTGACTCAATAAACAGATGCTGAAGGGTTTAAATAAATGATGGTGGGTTTTTTCCCCTTTATGGAATTGAAATGATGAAAATGCACATTCCTCCCAAACATTTGCATGTGCTCGTGCAGTTGCAGTATTTCTGATTTTTTCAAAACAACAAATGAATGAAGATCTTTCCTAAGGGCAAAGGATATTCGTGAATTGCAGAGAACACTAAAAAGAAGTTTCAATATTAACACTGCAATACTAGTATGCTGGTTTTGGCCATGTAGATGTCTCGTTCTAGACTCATGAGATTTACTATTCTGCATTTTTTATCAAGCCTTTTCAGTTTGCTTATGCAAAAATGAATGCAGATTCTTCAAGTTTGAAACATTACTTTTTTTTTTTCTTTCTACAAGATGGTCTTTCTATCACCAGAAATACTGTCTAGGAGAAGAGCCTTGTGTTATTGTACTACAGAGGTGGAACATGGCATAGGAAATGAAGAAGATACGGAACAAAAATTTTAAAGCCAATTTGTGAAATAGGCCTCAAGGGATTTGTAAACCCTCTTACATATTATTTGCTCAGTACTATTTGTTCTGAATTGTCTCATCATTTTGCAGTCTTATCAGTGAAACCTTAGTACTGATGTAACTTGTTGGAACAGTTACGCTGTCCTCACTCTGAGTTTACAGAACATTTCCTCCTCAGTGTCAGTCTCGGTGTGATGGACAGTATTATGCATCATAATGGTTTTCTGAATGAAAAAAAGGGCTGACTGATTTGTATGATAAAGCCGTTTTTCTTGTTGCATGAATTAATATCTATTCAGCAGGCTCAGTCTGAAGCTGATATATTGAGAAATTAGCAGAGATACGATCTATGATTCCACTGGGTTTGCACAAATTAAAGGCCTTTACGTTGTAGAAGATGCATCTGCACTTAGAAATCAGTGTGTAGTGAGGCATTTGTTGAAATAGATTCTGGAAGTACCTGAGGAAAGCCATCCTCCCAGTGGCAAAGTTACTCCAGCCTCCTAGGAATACTGGTGAAGACAAAACAAAATAAATCATGAAACAGGGTTGAACCAGTCAAACAGCAACATTCAGAAGGCACACGAGATGCCACACAAACAAACTTCGCAAAACTATGGAGTCCTTGATCTCTGGTTATTAATATGGAGCTGTGGAAGTTAATTTACTTTCTCAGTGGTAGTTTTATGTGTTTTCCTACAGATGCACACTGTTTCCTCTTTACTCTCATTTTGATGATCTGAACAACATTGACAAATCCTTTTTATTCAAGAGTTAAAAGAGAATTACTGTCAAACTCCATGAAAATCACTGCAGCATCTTTTCTTAGGCACAAGTTCCAAGAAAGCCTTTTGTCTTTTTAGTGACATCAAAACAGGACCCGCTGAACTTAGTTAATTGGGAAAAAAACCCAAAGAAGGCAACATTAGACAGCCTGTTTTGGGACATGGTTCCTGAGTTTCATTTTGCTGTGATGCATTAAGAAAGGTTCACTGTCAAAATGATTGGCAGAAACTCATCATAAAAAAAAAAAATCAATTTTTTTTTTTCCACTGTAGCAAAATCCCATGAAGAGGAGTCTTGATCTACCTCGCCTCAAATGCTTCACGTTGTAGTAGGTACATAAACTCGTGACAGCTGATCTAATAGTGGAAAGGAATTAAATATCTGTAACAACAGAGATGAGGAGTTCTAGCTGTGTGAGGAGAATTTCAAAGTAGATTCTCCTTGATCACTTGTACAAGACTTAAAGGAACATTACCCCAGAAGAAAATATAAATTAAAATACAATGTGGTGGGGGTGATGATGGGGAAGGGGAACCAAACCCAACCCCCAAAGCCCACATAATTAAAGAAAACCCCAGCTGATAAATGGTTGGATAATGCAAACAGCACTGCAAGAGGAGTTAATTAAATACAGCATGTGTAAAGATTGTTAATTTTAAAACAAAAAGTGGCAGTGTGGGTTGGATGATTTTCTTTCATTTTTACCTCTGAGTTTCAAAAACAGGTGTCTTACTGTGGGGCAAATTACAGGTGGATTTTGCTGCGTGACCTGTGGCTTGGTGGTATGACCCGACATGAAACCCAAAACACTGCATAGAAAATCAGAATGAAAGATTTCTTTTGACAGTTTGAGACCCAAAGTCACATGGGGTTTACTCCAATAAAAGGATATATGGTTACTCCTTTTTAAGGTGAAGTTAGTTTTCCTTTAGCTGTTTTACAAGATAAATGGAATACAGGGAAAACCACCATATTTACTGTTGAAGAAAACTTTTCTGCTGATCTTGTGCTACATAAATGTGGGCAGAAGAAAATATTCTACGTGTACAGTCTCTGTTTTGTGATGTTTGCAGCCTACAGAATCTCATCCACTGTTAGGTGGCATCATTGTGCTGTATCTGTCCATACCCAGCCACCACTCACTAGGAGAGAGCAGAAGGAGAATTTTAACATTAGTCTTTCTAGACAGATTTTATCTGTGCAATTGGTGGAATGAAAATTCAAGGCCTTTCCAGAAGTACAACAGAGGGTGGGACACTGAGAGAAAAGTCTTTTTTCTCTGTCTTGGAAAGAAAAAATTAAGATTAACAGTAAGTGTTTATCCCCTCTGTTTGCATTTCCCTCTCATTCTTAGTAAAGTTAATAAAATCACAGAAGCTTAAAAATGGAGGGCAACTCTTTAAATTTATTCTTCTCTAGAGGCTCTCTACTTCTAAGTTCCGTGTTCTGAACCTGCTTAATTAAATCCTGGGAAGGTTATATTATTACACATAGCCATCATAGATTGTTAGCTAAATGATACTGTAATTTATATATCCTGGGCTGTTTAGGGACATGTATGGGAAATTAGAACAAAATATGACTACACAGCTTTTATTTGTATGCAAATTTCTTGCTATTCTGCATGCAAATACTAGACTATCTAACCAGACCAATAATAAAAAATAATTAATGTCAAAGTTATAGGAAGGAAAAGTGATCTTGCCTTTATGGAGTTTTATGCAGAAGTTGATAGGATATGGGCCTTTACAAATCACTGCTTTTGCAAGTTTACCATGTTTATACATACACATATATGCTGGTATCTATTTTTTAAAATTGGATGCTGTTGTTCCCCCAATAAACATAAAAATCAAAGACCTTTTTTGACATTCTTTCAACATTCCTCTTTACACGCAATTTCTCCCAGCCCGAATGAAAGTGAAAATGCAGATTAAATTGTGAACTAAGTACCAAATACAGACTTTGCACACAATTTTTCCATTCTAATACCTTCCCAGACGACACATCTTTGTACTCGTTACAGAAAAGCCATAGTTTGAGGTCTAAATAACCTCAAAAAATTCAAAGAGCCTTAAAGAACATGTTCTTTAGTATTCCAAATTAAAACGTGGACTCCTGTGCTCTACCCTGTGATATGTTCCTCGCAGTTCTTAACAGAAATATCTATTGCATGTTGCAGAAATATCTAAACCGGAGCTGTCGAGCACATAACAATTCTAAAAAAGCTGTTGCAGCCAACTTAGAAGCGTGAAGCATTAGATTAATATCCATAGGGATGTTAAATAAAGCTATGAGTCCATGTGTATTTCTGAGCATTAAGAACTCGGCTAGATCAGTGTAAAAAAGATGCACTAAATGAGCTTGGGAAAAGTCTCTTAAAATTTCCGTTCCAACACAGGGTTTTAAAGCGCTCTAACTTCAACAAACATCTTTCTCTTTATTGACATGGCTGCAAAATAAAAAGCAGGGTGGTTGGTTCTGGCTGCCCAAAGTCTGTCAAGTCAAAAATGCTGCATCTTCCAAAAGCTTTGTTACTCAAATGCTGGCAAGAGCTCCGAGGGGAGGTTATGCCTTTTAATGCAGGGAACCTGTAATGCATTAGCCAGATTGGAAAGATGGAAAGATTCCTGTAAAACAATTTGTAATCCCGCTTGGAAATAGGGTTAAGGGGCAAATAAAAAGTCTCCTTTGGGTCTGGATTGTAGCCACAGGAACTGCCTCTGTTCTCTTTAGAAAGACCAGGAAAGCCATGTGTTGTGTGGGCTTAAGGCAGGTGATCCACTCACCTAACAGGGTGGGAATGTTTTCAATCAGTAGGGTGGTTGGGGTCCTGGAAAAACATCAGTACAAGAAGTTAGCACTGACTAGATGTAGTTATTCTCCTTGAAGAATTATGTATTTGTGTTTGGATGTCCCAGAAAAGTGGATATTTGAAATGACGTTTGTGATGTCTACAGAATTGCCTAATGAAACTTTTAAATTTCCTAGATAGAAAGCACAAGTTTGGTAAGATGTGTCTCTGGATCTTGCCAGCAGTTCAAAATGGTTTTTATACATATTTGTACATATATATATGTATATATGGAATATGCAAGTGGAAGTGGTTTAGCTTTTGGGTTTGGAGAGATTTGTGGCTAATGATGGAAATTGTCCTCTTCCCGTTCATCCTCATCAAGCTGAGGAATACTCTTAAGCTGTCATTATAATTTCTAGATCTGTCTTAATATTCATTCCAATACAGGAGAAAAAATTGGTAATTGTTATGCCACTGGGCTAATAACATGCCAAGTGGTGCAGAAGTAGAAAAGGGATATCAGAATGGGGTCTGAGGTAAAATGCCAGCAGAGATACCCATCGGTGACCTTAGAGGTCTTTTCCAACCTTAATGATTCTAAAACACTTCAGTCATACAGAGCTTTACTCAGTCATCCCAGGTGTTATATCTGTGCATATAAAACATTCCTTTGGCAAATCTATGTGACACATAAACTATATGAAGATCCCAAGACTTAATATAGCAGAATACAGCAGGTAGTTAGCTTTGCAGGTATGAAAATCTTCATGGCCATAATATATGTGGATATATATTGATCTGTAAATGTCTAGAAGTCTTATTTTAAACCTTCACCTCCTTTTTTTTTAAACGTCAAAATTAAATACTGATTAAACTACAATATCTAATTGCTGCCGTGGTTATTTGCAAACTCTTTTTCAAAAAGATTAATTAAAATAATATACCTTAAAAAATGATCTAGAAGTTGATTTAATTATAAGATTTCAGTCCCTTTTAAAAACAAGCTGTATATGATTTAACAAAATTATCATACCTATTTGCCTGTGAGCATTTCATTTCAAATTAATCTTTAAGCCCAGTGGTTACTATTTTCGCTGTTGTTTCAGAAAACCAGAAAAATATGAACTAGCCTATTTTATTGAATTTTTTGTTATTACATTTGGCTTTCAAGCTCCCTGAAGCACTAATGAAGGTCAAGGAGTTTTAGAGTGAAATGCAGTCCCTTCACCCGGAGTACAGTACCTGCTAGTACAATAATAACAGAAAATATCACTTTCTTTCTAGAGAATATTGGATTGCTTCATACCTGAAGATCAGAACAAGGATGCTGAAAAATAGAAATGCCTCCTTGAGTGGGTACTGGTACTTGAGATTCTAGTGGCTGGTACCTGATGGCTAAAGCTTATTGTTATTTTACTCAGGAGAAACAAAATCATCAGAGCAATAGTTAAATGTTGACAGTAAAAATAAAAATAGTTAAAGGTCTTTCTCTTGCGGGCCCCAACTCCAGCACGAGGAGCTTAAAATACCTCTGGTATCATAAAAAACCAGATGTAATGTGAATTCAAGATGAGTGTTTATGCACGTCCCAACTTGAGGCTCGTATGAGTATTCAGTGCAATTGCTCAAGTGCCTGAAGAACAGGGAGGTGTTTGCTTTAACGACCTGCTGGAGCAGAGCAGCTTCACCACCTCTTTTAAAGGATTCATTCTCACGGTTCTGCCCAGCAGGTCAGGGGTTGCAACTGTGCAGGGCAAATTGTGGTTAGTTCTGCAGTTTCCTGCATTTAGGGGAAAAAAAATAAAATTTGTGGAATACTTCTGCCTACTCGCTTGTCTCTCGGATTTACAGTAATGAATATTAGTCCAATTTCTTTGCAAGAAAACTTAAGAGTCACGAAAGAGGTAAAGTTCTTTAAAGTAGAAAGAGGTAAAGTTCTTTAAAGTAGAAGTTTTTTACTTATTTTTTGTTTTCTTTGGACTGCGCTGGTCATGAAGACACCCTCAAATTTAGATTATTGCTGCATTGGGGTTCATATTTGTTTTGTTTATTTAGTTTGCTACTTCCACTGGCTGCAGTTGATTCACAGCTCAATAATGCTTTCCCATCAGGGGGAGGAGCACATACGTATAAGTAAAGGAGGGATAAAGAAAAATACATTTTGGTCAAAAGATAATTATTTAGGTAACAAAAGAATGAAATACAAGAAGTCTCAGAGGTCTGCCTCATATTAGGGCTCAAATTCTTATCAGGGCTTGAGAATAAAATACCTTATTTTGGTGCTTATCTACTCAGTGTTGTGCTTCCCTGCACAGTGCTCATCACTATTGGCCTTGCCTATGTTTTATAATCGTGATGTTCCCTTTCAGGTATGAAATGGAATCTCCATCAGGGAGATGGAATGCTTTGCCCATGCTTTGAAATGCAGTTTTCTCATAGCAAAGAGAAAGGACTGACAAACTTTAGGGTGAAGTGTCTGAGTCCTCGTCTCTCCAGGTGCTGTACAGGAGGCTGTGCATACTGTGCTTGCTGGCTGTGGGCTCATCTCTCTGTGCTTACCAGAACCTGAGCCAAGTCTTCCAAATTTTGAAATTGTACAGTAGGCAGATGCTGTTATACTACTTCAGGAGGAAATTTTCAGTCTTCATGCTGATACTGTAGATCCCCTGAATTACACAGACCTGCACAAGAATTGTAAGTGTATTTACGTGGCACTGAGCTACTGTTCTATGAGGTTCAATCATAGGAAAATATTTGAAAAACAGCAAATAGGGGTTTTGAACGGCATTATTATAAGGAATGTTATTCTGTTCCCCTGACTTGCTTGTGTTCTCTTCCTCTTTGTGGCGTTTGCTCTGTACACCCCAGGAACAAGAGGCAGGCTGTATGATGTCAGAACAAGGATCCATTTAGCTCAATACCCTCTTTCTCACCCTCTCCAGTAATGGAAGCCCGAGGAAGGACAGAAGCTGGAGATTAGCAGTGCTGTGCTGGCAGAGGAACTGCTGTGCTCTGGCCCAGAGCACACCATGGCTCAGGGGTTTCCTGCAATAATGGTTAGCTCTTTAAAATTTAATAGTGTTTAATAGGAGGTACATGCCTGACTCTTTGGAGTATCCTGGTGCTCAGGGTTGTTATGACAAGCACCTTCCCAACAGTATAACCTCTTGTATCATTACGTGCTGTAGAAATTCAGATCCAGACTGAATCACTTCACTGGGGTTTAACTCTGGTCTTTGAGGGGATGAAAAGTAAATGTGCTGCAAGGGTACAGCTAGTGGAATTTGTATCATTTGCTACCTTTTGTTGTTTTTCAGCATCTTGCCACATTTTGTCCCTGCCCTGTGCCACCCCCCCACCTCCTTATTTACTTCCTCTGCTTTCCTCCTCTCCTCTTTTTTTTAAATCATTACAGTATTTTAGGAAGTGTCCACATCTTTGGATGCTTATCTTTGGATCTTCTTACTTTAAGCCATGGAATTATTCCCTGGCACCTCATCTTGATGAAATCTCTTGTCCCAGGGAAGAGGGCCAGGGAGAAGGCTGTGAAAAATGAAGCCCTTATACCCCCACTGAGTGCTTATAAAAAGAGTGGATAGGATCTTAATAGCTTTTTAAATACTGGCTATGTTGTATGCAGCCTTTGCTTTTACCTTCAGAGCTGGAGAACTGCTGGCAAGAAATATAGTTCTGATTTACTATATTTAATACAGGAAAAGTTATGAAGAAGTTTGCAGAGGGTAAAGCAGTTGCAGAAAAGCTACTGCTTCAGAAGTGTGGGTGCTTATCTATATTAATTTGATACAGAAATAGAGGTGTAAATCTGAAAGGACCAGGATTTGTTCCAGTGCTGTATTGCCCATTTCCATCCAACTCAGAAATTCCCCTTATACTTTTCCCTCAGGCAAATTTTCTATCCTGAGCACACTCACATAGTGTAATAAACTCTAGATGAACTTCTATGATACCGGGTTTAAAATGAAAGAGGAGAAATTTAGGTTGGATACATGGAAAAAATCCTTCCCTGTGGGGGTGGGGAAGTGTCCAAGGCCAGGCTGGACAGGGCTTTGAGCAATCTGATATAGTGGAAGTTGTCCCTGCCCATGGCAGGGGGTGGAATGAAATGATCTTTAAGGTCCCTTCCAACCCAAACCATTCTATGATTCTAATGAGATGTAATTTTAGTATACTGTGTAAAATTAAATATCACCTTTGTTTTAGAAATGCCTACATCAGTATGTTGGTGCCTGTATCCTCAAAACTAAAAACAGAGAAAAACGTTTTTAAAAAGATCTTTTTCACATACACTGGGAAAACCTAAAACTATCATTGAACTTACTTATCTGAACATAAAATTCCAGGTTTTAGTCAGATCAAATATATATTTTTAAGTGCTGAAGAATTGTAAATTTGGATTACTCTGACTATTTTGGCAGAACTATAATATTGGCATCCCATTGCTTTATTGCCTGTGTTTTTATCAACATGAACATTACAGCTCTTAATGTTTTTGTGGAATTCTATGAAATGGGCAAATCTTCTATTATACCAAAGGATAAGACATGCAGGGTTCATCACTTAGCTTAGTGAAAAAAGAATTTCACTCTGTGCATACACTTCAGTTCTGGTCTTGACAATTTTCAGAAGAATCTGGTTTAAATCATTACTGTTCTTAATGGTGTTTCAGTAGTGATGGTCTAATTCCAGTATCCTGAAATCTGAGGATTTATTTTTCAAACAAGCTGGAAGTTGCAGCTCCCATTAGACACATGACAGTCTTTCCACACTGAAATGCTTCAGTTTGGGGCTGGGGGGCAGAAGAGGAGAGGCATCCCAGAATATTTGTCGGAGAGGAGAAAGCTGCTCAAAAAATTAGGTCAATTAATCAAGTAATTAGTTATGTGTCTTTGTATTCATGTGTTTGGGGACTTGATAAATAAATTTAATCAACTCTCTTTCAGATGACAAGATGAATAGCCTGTTGTTGTCACTCAGCACACTCCAGTAGGGTTGAGTGTCTGATTTACCTGGCTGAGGTGATGAGCAGAACCAGCCTGCTGAAAGAAGCAGCATCATAAATCTTGAGGCCATGTGACTGCTAATAAAATGGTAAACCACAGTTTCACCACAGATAAGCTTTATATACTTTGTCTCAAAATGTTGGGATATTCTGGCTGTTTTTTTCTTTGTTTGTTTGTTTGCTTGTTTGTGGTTTTGTTGTTATCTAAGTAAAAGGTTTATAGTTAAGCAGAACCAAAAGACCAGTAAGTTATGATTTCTAATTTTTTTTCCTCTACATATTGTTCCTTAAGCATATTCTCTTGAATAGAAATTGCATGTTATGAAGGAATTTTAAATTTCTAGAAGATGTTAGAGTGGTCCCTGGAGCTTCCCCCCCAAAAATCCATCCACCTTCCTTTTCCCCAGAAGAAGACAACTGTATTTCACTGTTTGGATTACTGGATAACAACATAGGAAAGTTGTACAGATTCTAAGGAGACAGAAAAGCTGTGCATATTAAAAAAATCACCCTCTGAATTTTACAGTATTTCTCAAGTAACTTCACACAACCTGATCTGTAAAATAAAGAAAGAAGAAGAAGAATTGGGTAACATTTCCAGAGGGCAGCTTTGGTATGCTGATGTTACCATGCCTTTGGCTGTAGTTTCATTGAAAATGAAAATGGCCTTTGTCTTTCTTGTCCCTAAAGCAAACGGCAGAGCTAAAGTGGAATCAGCTGTCCCTCCTCAAGTACAGGAGATTTATGTATTGCTCACCAGGATTAAAGCACCATCTTTTTTAGAGTTCAAATTCATATCTAAATGAATTTACTGTGTGGGACAGTAAAAATAAATGACAGTAAACAAATAAATACTAAATAAATAGTATCCTAAACAACACACAGCATTGTACAAAACATCTCAGCCCCAGTAATAGCTTTAAAATGCCCCTATTAATCTCATAATTGCAAATGGCTTGTATTTGATCTCATCAGAAAGCTATCAAAAAGCTAGTGAGATAAACAAGCAGATGTGCTTTAAGGTCTCAAAATCTTAACGAGGTGAGAAGCTCCTAAACAAGGCTTTGTGTGCCCTGCCCCACCTGTTCTCACTGATTGCACCAGGCTCTGGAGGTCACCGGTGGCTGATGCAGATTGGAGCCACCTTGCAGCAGTTCTCCCACCCCCTGCCAGCAGAACAGGCTGCTCCGGGCTTGAGGGAGCACAAACGGAGTCCTTTGGTGCTGCTTGGGAATCAACATTTCTTCACTGCTGCTTTGGATCTTAGCCATCATCTTCAACTTGTGTTTGGGGTGAGTTACACTGGCTGCTGTGGTGGTGGAGGTATTTGCTAGAGGGCTGCTGGAAGGATGTGTGGAGCTGGTTCCTTAACTGGAAGTAAATGGCTGGTTTGGTTTTTTTATGTGGTCAAAGGGGAGAAAAACAAACCAGAAATCTTCTTTTTGCCTGGAAAGTGTTGTTTGGTGCCATGGCTGTGGACTTCTTGTGTGATCTTTCCCACAAGACATGAGGAGCTGTAGCACTTTACTTGCTGGCCGGTGTGTATCTTATCTGCTGCTGGGGCCACCTGAGAGGTACAAAGCTCACTGGAACAATTCAGAGCAGGCCAGTCACATCCCTACTTGGAAAGTCTCTTGCAAAACCCACGATCCTTGGCTTATGTGTTGACTGAGACCCTCACTTGGAGCGAAGCAGTTGGTTCTCAGAGCAGGTGCAAGGTAAGGATGGATTCGCTCCAGCTTTCCCTTCTGAGAATCTCTCTGCTCAGTAATGGAGGTTAACAGGCCCCTGTTGTACCTGTGGTTGTGTAAAGCACAGCTGGTGCTGGTTTCTTGGTAGCCTGAGTGTGTCTGACTCTGCAGTTGTTCCCTCTGGTGATGTTTCTCAGACTGCAGAGCTGCATCCGATGGAAATTCCCTCCATCCTTCTTGTTGGATGTATGTACTTTCAGGAAGGCAAGACCTCTGTGACTAAAAAAAAAGAGCAAGCAAGAAAGTATGTGTTTTGTGGCTTAGGTGATAGAAAATACTCCTCAAAGAGAGGTGGAAGTTTTGGGAGATTTCTCTTGTTAATATGGTTTTATTCCACTGAGTGGAATGGTTTCGGAGACATCAGATTAGTCATCTTTTAGGCTTATTGGGCTTTTTGTCCTCAAATAAAATGAAAATATTGACGTTGTGAATCATTGTGATCTTCAGCCTTGTCTCACAAATCATCGTTCAAGGTGTGAATTCCCATGCTAGTCTTGGATTTCTTTGGGCACATGCCATGCTCAGCACTGCAGTCACTACCAGAGCAGGGGATTTAAGCACAAGGTGCTTCTCAGGTGAGATACCTGTGATGATGTGAATATCTGGTGGATATGGCAGTAAAGGCTTCCTAAATAAATGTGTCTTAGGCAATGTGGTGTAAGCTTGAACCTCTTCTGCTTCAGTATACCAGCAGTAAATAGTAACAGATGCTTTTAATGCCTTTCAGTAGTTTTCCAAGGAATAAATGAAATGCTTAATTTCTGTGGTTAAATTAGGACTGAATGAGAAAAAGACACAGAAGTTCTTGATTCCTTCATTATCTTGATGTGTTTGACATTAAAGCACTTTGTTTGAAAAATCTGTTTTTATTAATGCATAGATTCAAACAACTTAGAAACTGAAACACTGTTCTCCCTCATTGACATTATTCTCTTATTGGTAAGAATAATGGGAAATATTTTTAGAAAATGAAAGCAGAGAAAATATACATTCCAGAAAGCACTTTGAAAGAGACCATTGTCTTTTCAGATCTAAGTAATATTGCTGTTATGATTTCAACTCTGTACCCTGAACTTATCCCTTTCTGCCTCATCTCAGAGGTCTCGGCTTCCTTCAGTGAACAGGAGAGATGTTGAGGTTGGCAAGTCTCTTGTTCTCAGAAACCTCCTGTATGTATAGGTCTACTTTCTCTAATTATGGATGGAAAGTGGGGTTTAATATTTAAACACTTTAACATAAAAATGCCAACATCACTACTTCAAAAAAATTTAGGGAATAATGAATAAAGTAATAGCTACAGGAGAAGCTCCAAAAAGGCTAGAGAGGCCAGCATTAGGCTCCCAGGGTGTCTTGAATTCTTCTGTGCAGTGTGTGCAGGTATTTAAAGTGCAGAGGTATTTAAAATAGTGACATCAAGTTCTCAGTTATGGGACCAGGTAATGCAATTAATATTATCCACAGATTGCTTTTATATACAGGAAACCATCTGTAAGAGCATTTTTGCTGCAGTGTATCATTTGATGTTTAAAATGCTGTGAAATTAAAGTGTGGGACTTTTGAGATTATACCTATAAATGACATCTGTCCATGTCCCTCACAGGCAGTTCTGTGTCAGTGCAGAAATAGGAATGCATTTAAAAGGACTCAGAAATTCTTAATTTCCTTACCTTTTATTATTTTAAATGAAGAAAATTATAATTGTACTTACAGTTCATGCCTTTGTTTTTCTTGATTCTTTGAGAGGGGCACAGAGAAGAAAGAGGAAATATAAGCACCCTATCTTTTTCATAAACACGTCGAAGGAAAGATTAACCTAAAATGGTGTTTTACAATCATAACAGTCTGCAATAACTGCAAACAAAAATTGTATCTCTCACTGAAAACGTCAGAGAAAGATTATCCTTAAACAGCAGTAGCTGATAGATTGCCATTGGCATTTAGTAGCTTAATGAAGGAAAAGAAAAGAGAGTAGTTTGAGCCACTGGCATCCTCCATTGCATCGTTCTTACTGGCCAGAACTGGAGGCAAGGATCAGTTTGTAAATCCTCTATTTGACACCTAATCATGCTACTCTGTGACAGGGGTGTCTTCTGGGAGAGACAGGCTGTGTTGGAGGCTGAGATGGTGAGCTGGGCTTTCCTCTTCTCTCTCAGTAAAGCTCTGCTCCACTCAACAACAGGGATGGTGGTAGTTGGGATCAGGGTTGCCCTGTGCCTCCTTGACTGGGTGTGCTAACAGGGATGATACCTGAGCACTGGAAATACTGTCCTGACTGGCCAAAAGAGTAATGTAGATAATGTAATGTAGATTTGGGGCTCCTTTTGAGCATACTGGGTCACTTCAGGTTCAATGGGCTCGTGAAATAACTCATCCAAAGTATTTCTTTGCATGTAGAACAAGATTTTTTGATGCTACTGCAGTGATCATTTAGAAAGGCAGCTTCTGTTCTACCTGCTAGGAATGAACCTCCCTGCTGCAGTCACTGCTTGCCCACTTTAACTGAAGAGCCACGTGCACTTGGGCCTGTTCTTTGTTTCAGTGGTCGTGTTGTGCTGAAATTTAGAGAAGTGTTCGAGTGAAGTGTCTGATTCCAAATACTCCTGCACCATTTGATAACACCATTACACTTGGAACAAGGATTCCAAGCAGAGCCAAGATGTAGTCTGCAATGTTCTGAGCCTCTAGTGAATCAGAATAAATTCCCATAAAGTATGGGAATTGCAAGCTACATGTGTCAGCATCCTTGGCGTCCTCTTGCCTTCTCTCACTGTAGAGGTCTGCCTTGCTACAAATTGCTTTAAAGTTTTGGTGATTGCTGTCAAGTTATATCTGAGGGGGCAGGGCAACCCTTTGCTAGAAGGTGCTAATTTCTAAAAGCATCTGGCTCTAAATATTTCAATGATAAAGTATTTCTTTGTGATAGAGAAAACATGGTTAATGAATAATTTTCCCATTTCAGCTGCTTGCTTTCCCCTCCCCTCGCTTTTCCTTGTGGTGATGCTCATCAGCTTTCTTGCTATATAACAGCAGTATATAGGTTTAGGGTTTATTCCACCTTTTTTGCTTTTCTTCTTTTTGTCCAGAGACACTTGGGAAGAACGTGTCAATAGTGTTGGGCTGAACCTTGCTGTCATTTTATTTTCAGTCAGACCCCTGGGGCAAGGGAGCAGAGGGCAGTGAGCCACTGCCCAGGGCGTGTTCTCTGCAGGTGGGTTTTACAGCTGGCTTAAGTCTTTGGCAAGAGAGCCTTGTAGAGAATAAGTAAGGAACAACCAGCTACTGCAGCAGTAAATTTTCAGACAAGGTGGCTTAGTAGATCTGTCTTGAGCCAAGGCAGTGCAGCAAAGCTGTCAGCTGAGCTCCTATTTTGGAGGAGCTTTGTGGTCTGAACAGAAATGTAACTCTCAAGCCTGGATCTAATGAGGTCAGCAGAGCTGGGAAGCAGTGATTTAAGTAGGAGACACACTTGTGTCTGTGCTTGAACACCGAAGAGAACAGCAAAGCCAAAGCCAGTGGGGACAACTGGGTGGAAAAAAGCAGAGGAGCTGGGAAAGCGCAACGTGAGCACTCAGTGGTTGACCTGTTCCAGGGTAAACATGGAATAATCTGGCAATAAGCTAGAAGAGATGCTGTGTCTGAGTGATTTGCTTCTATCTGGAAAGTTGTGCAGGCGGCAGGGCCAGCGCTGATGGCAGGTGCCAGAGGAGCAAACTCGGGGGCACAGCCCAGGACGGTGAGGGAGGTGGTGCCAGCCCTTGTGCGTGGTAGGGGCTGGGCTTTGGGAGGAGCAAGAGAGCTGTTAGAGCGGGGAAATCACAGAAAACAGGCCCGGCCTTGTGTTTATCTCCTTGCAATGAGTTTGTGAGCTGCTCTGAGGGGTCTGATCCAGTCTGGCATTGCAGTGGTAGCAACAACTGCGCTGATGGATCGAAGGTGGTTTAAATCTGGCAAAACCACTTGGTTCCTGTGCAGCTTCTGCTGCTGAGCATCACTGAGACACTCCTGACAAAGTTCCATGATGCCCTTAAATGATATCCACAGAAGTGTCACCTGCTTTGGAAGAATCCAAGACAATAGCAAAGCTTTTGAAGTGCTGAACAGTCTTAAGTGTCCAAAATTTTATAAGAAGTCTTAAAATGCTTATGATGAGCATCTCAGTATCTTCTGCTTCCAGTTGTGCCAGAAATACCCCAGGCTGTCCCCCTCCAGAATATTTTGCCTCCCATAGCTCCAGTCCTTATCAGAAGTGAAATACAGAAGGATATATGTGTGTGTTAATGCATGAAAATTCAATGTACATGTTCAACAAACCACACAGACCCAGTCTTATATAGACTATAAAATCTATTTAGAATAATGAAAATGTCTTTTATTTTCCTTTTCCACAGTTGAACATTTAGTACAAAATTATTTTTTTAATATATGAACTGAAACCTGACAAGTTTACTCAGTTATCCAATGGAATTCAAATATTTGACTGTTCTTTTGTCTTTTAAAACATAACTTCTATTTATAACTTTTTTTAAAGAAAACAAAATGCAGAATTACTTCAGGACTGCATATTTTACGTTGAGGAATGTAAAATGAATTCTAGTGTTAAACTTGAAAATTTGTTAATGTTTTGCATATTTTTGATTCAGTTAATTATTTGCTGATATTGCATTAAGATATCATCAGCATAAATGATAAGGGAAATATAATTGGGACAGAATTAAGAGGTTGATGTTAAAAATTAAATAATTGGAGGTTATCAATTTCTATTTTTAATTAAAAAAATTACTTTTCTTATTTCTGGAAGGTTAAAGCATTCAATGGTCTTTTGACTTTTAATGTGCAAGCTCATAGTTGTATTATGGAGTTTAGAGAGGTTTTATAGAGGTCAGCTGATAAAAGTAAAAGCAGAACATTAATTTTCCTAGTAAAGATTATTATTCATTTGGTTAAAATGATTTTTTTTTTCCCCTGACATTTTTAAGCCACAATCCCTTTGGTTTAGGACATAGATTCAAAATTGGGGTGTTCTTTAAGACAGGTATATGTTGAAATTAATTTTGTTCTAGGGTATTGTATTTCATTATGATATATTTTTATCAGATAACTCCTTAAAAGTCTGACTAGAATAGTTCTACTCCTGCCCTTTACAGACTTAACAGGTATTTTTACAAGTTTCATGGACTATGATTTCCCTCAAAGCCAAATGCAAGTCTGTTAATCCTCACTTATCTGCACTTCAGTGTTCTGCACATGAACATCAGTTGATCTTTTATCTCTGTGTTTTCTCATAGGAGCTTAAAAAGGAAGTTGATGCAAATATGACAGCAACATGAAAATGCTGTAGAAATCTCTTGTGCTTGCTTAGTGAGATCTAAAAATTTAATGTGTCTGGCTAGCTAGATGATTTTGTTCCCTCCTCCTTGAGATAACATGAAGTTAGCTGGGACTGTGTGATTTTCTTTTTGTATATACCTGGCACTTGTGGCAGTGGTTTTTGGTTGGTTTTTTTCTTGTTGCTTGGGTTGTTTTTGTTTTGGTTTTTGTTTGTTTGTTTTGTTGTTGTGTTTTAGGGGGATTTTTTTGAGTTGGTTTTTTGTTTGTTGGTTTGTTGGTATTGCTACAGTTAAAAATCTAACGGAAAGGAAACTGAACTATTAACAGTGATATTAGGTTTTTTTCTTTTCTTATCAAAAAGATCTCATCTAGTTTGTTCAGATTATCACTTCTGCCATGAATAATTATTTAATTTTGGTTTATTATGGCAACTACGTGTGACGGTATTTGAGTTCCCATCAGTTAACAATGCGATGTGTGCACCATATCAGTAAGAAATACTCCATCTCAGAAGCATTTCTGGTTTACTTCTTTAGTTATATGAGCCACAGCTCTTGGTCTTGAAGGAAGCTTCCACTTTGAGCCAAATTCCACAACAAACAGAGAGGGAATATTCCTTCTCTGAGGTGTTCATCCTCCACCGGCACATCGAAAGCCCTCAAGAAATGCTGTAGATTACATGACTAATCTGCTTGGTCTCCTTCTTTCTCCTTTTGAGGTGGTGGAACTTGCTCAACAAGTCATCAGTGCCCGAGAGACCCTGGAGTGGATTCTCTCCAGAGAGAATTCTCTCCAGTGGATTCTCTCCAGGCGTCTCCTGGATGCCTGGAATGGGCTCCAGGGGATTTAGACCCAAGTGAGCATTTGGTGCTCTCCATCTCCTGTGGTCTGCTTCTCTGGTGGGATTGCCTTTCCCCGAGGCAGGTCCCGTGTTCTAGACACTCCTGCTGTCAGGGCATCATCCCTTATTTCCATGGCACGTGCGGCAGGAGTTGGAACGTTTCTCTAGCCTGGACCAGCCCTGAAAAACCAGAGCTGTGCAAAAAGGTACCAACTGCTGCACATACAGAAGCTGTCCTGGGTGAATATTGAGCAGCAGATCGATCCTTGGCTTGCACAGACGCGTGGGCTGCTGAGTTACCTGTGAAACACTTTTGGGATAGGTGACCTTGGTTCCTGAGGCGAGGAAGTACAGCAGCAATAATTACTGCAGGACCGAGGGGGATGAGTTGCTGAAAAGAGGTCAGCATCCAAAAGGCTGCACTCTTTTATGCAGAGGCATTAAATGAACAGCAAACAGGACCAAAAAAATCTATAAAGTGACTGATTTATCAGTGTTGAGGAGAGGTGCCCTTCAAAATACTGACACATTCATTGGAGTCTGTTTGTCTCCTAACTAAGCTTGCTTCTCTTGACTTTTCCTTGAGTTTAGCCAGCTGTTTTTCTTTCTGGCACTAATTTTGGCTGGATGTTCAGATGCCTAGTAACTTTGCCATTTCAAATATTCGTCCCTGTACCACTTGTGTTTCATCTCATGCTGTGTAAAAAGCTTTCAGAATGGCTTCCTACAGGTGTTGAATAATTTAGCTGAAAAATGAAACTTGCTGAATGCCACAATCAGTTTTAAGTATATAGAAGAGTTGCTGATAAAAATGACCTTTTCAGAGAAGGACTTTTCAGGGAGGTTCTCTTCATTCCTACAGCTTGTTAGAGGATTTCATTATCCCTTTAAAATGAACAATAAACATTATCTTATTGATGCATTAATAATAAGCCTTTATAAAGATTAATAATGTTATTAGCAACAAGATTAATAAAAGAATGAGCACTTGATCATAAAAATAATTTTTTTTAAAAATAGATTCTTTGGACACCAGCACAACCAAGTTTCTGAAGTTGTCCTGAAGTCCATCTTCTCAAGATTTGGCAACTCAGGTGAATAAAGCTGTGGTGTATGCAGTAAAAAACTCAGCATTTCTCTTTAGGCTGTGTGTTTCAGGACGTTTGTGATACTCAAAGCAAAAATTCATTGTGACTTAGAGGCACAGTTTCTCTCTTCCATTTATTAAAATGTTACTTTCAAGGTGGGGCAAATAGTCTCTTGAAATACAATTTATAAAGTTTGTGATATGGCCATTTTATTATTATGTTTTGAAAGGTTTAACAAACAGGACTTTAAACCAGCCTTCGTTAAAAAAAAAAAATACTCAAGAGCATGAATGTAAGTCCAAAAGCTGACATAATTGCTTCTGTTATTTTGGTTTGGAAAGGAGGGATGTAACTCACCTGTTTTTAATTGCATATAGTACTTATTCTTCATAAATGTTCCTGATACAGTACAGGTTTTGTTTTGGAGTTTTTTTACATTTCACTCATCCATATTTAGACAGAATACTTATAGTTCCTTCATGACAACAGTCCTCATTTTAGAAGCATCTACTTTTAACTCACTTTTGTATAAAGCTTGCTGCTCTGTGCTTCACTTAGGGAATAGAACAGAAATTAATCTGAAGCAGAAGCTATTCACTGTGAATGTGTCGGCTTCCATAGTATCTTATGGACTTTAAAGAGGTGTTTTGAGTTACATTATAAAGCAAATAATACCCTTCTTCTGAAGGAGGGCAAAGAAGGATGTTTGTAAATAATGCTGTGCTGTCATAAGTGTGTGCTTACTCTCAGACAAATCCACTTACTTTTAATAACACCAATGTTTTGCTAATATGCTGCCTTTATGAGATTTGTTTGGAGTTGTTGAAGATCCTCTGTGATGGAGAGGCCTGTGTTGATGGATGGCACTGTCAGGCCAGAGCCAATTTTGCCAAATTTATCTGCCAGATTCCCCCTGAATCCACACAGTGTGATGAAAGGGGCACCTGGGAAATCCCCTGTTCCCTTTCTTCTCTGTTGAAATGTGGGTAGAGCATCATGTTTCCAACTCAGCCTTTCAACTGTTGAATGGGTCGCTTCCCTGTCTGGGTGACAGCTTTTCTGATGGATAGAACATGGAAATAATACCAGAGAGGGTCTTTCTTGTAGATGCTTTGGGTCTTGGGATGAAAATTGGAACCGCAGGGTGTTGAGACATCCTTCTGTATGTGCAGATACTATAAAAACATCCCGTGTAGGGACGTACAAATTTTGGCATTCACCAGCATCCATGGAAAATGAATATCCTTAACTAGGAAGCTGAACATGCCCTCTTTAATCAGGGGTAGCAACCTGTGTGGAGACAGCTGGGGCAGGGAGAGGTGACACTGCCACAGCCATATGGTGGCTTAGGGGAGCAAACAGCTTTACCCCTCCCAAAGCTGAGACACAGCCCAGTGATGGGATAGTGGAGGCGTGTAGTGTCAGTGGGGGGGGATGGGCTTGCTTTTAAATTACTGTTAAATTAAAGGTGGTGTGAAATCAGTGAACTGACCCCTGAGCCAGGAAAGGGAAAAGGAGAGCAGATGTGTTTGTCACTTTGTCGCAGGAAAGGAAGTTGCTGTAAGTACAAGTGTTTAAGTTTCTCCTTTCTGCCTCCATTTTTTTTTTTATTTTATTTTCTTTATTTCCTGGAAGTTTTTATTTTAATGCCTTTTGATTTAGGACTGAGTATGAGCAAATAGTAACACCTGGAGTCAAGTGCTTTAGCTGGAGGATCTGAGGAGCAGGTAGGAGTAGCCTTGGCTGAGGACATCATTGAAGTGGCTGGATGTGGGTTAAATATTGCTGGGCCGTTTTGATAATGTTTTATCTTCATCTATCAATATAAGGGATGTATAAATGGCCTTGTTGGCTTTGTTCTCCTGGGTCACCTTATTTTATTTTGTAGTGGCTTGTGACAAATAGCTATGAGATGAAGAGAGGGCGTCTCACTCGTAGCTGTGCTCCCATCCTGGCAGATGCTCAGAGAGCTCAGGGGCAGCAGTGCCAGGCGTGCTGGGAAGGGATCTTCACTCATGCACCACAATACACGTGCAGGTCTCATTTGCTGGAGCTGTTCTGGGTTATTAACTGGGTAATTAATTAATTGGCGTGTATTTTCCCCTCTCATTTGCAACCAGAGCTTTTTTCAGTGAGGAATGGTGGCATTACCCCCTGGCTCAGGCCTGAGCAGGCTGTTTGTAACCACTGAAGTAAATTAGTACCTGCAGCCAAAACAAACTCTAAATCTCTCCGCTGAAGCTACACAGGGTGGTGATATTTCCATGTGCAATGTGTGAGTTACTGCAGACCTCTGTAGGTTGTTTAGTTCAGGGAGGAAGACGAGTTGTTGAAAAGTAAGAAGAATGTAATATTTCTCACATTTTTTAAAAACTTTCAGAGCCTTTTGTATAGGCAGTTGTGTGATTAATATGAATACAGTCCTGCTATCCATTTGCAAACTATAGTAGTGTCCTGGATTCAGCTGAGTTAATTTTCTTCCTAGTAGCGGTACAGCTTTGGATTTTGGATGAGAATAATGTTGATAACACAGGGATGTTGTAGTTGTTGCTCGGCAGTGCTTACACTAAGTCAAGGATTTTTCAGCTTCCATCCCACCTTACCAGAGAGGAAACTGGTGCCTGCAAAAAGCTGGGAGGGCACAAAAAAGGGATAGATGATCCCAACTGACCCAAGGGGGATCTCACACCATATGGAGTCATGCTCAGCATATAAATTAGTGGGAAAGCTTGGCTGGGAGCTGTTGCTTGGGGACTGGCTGGGCATCAGTTGGGTGGTGTGGAACAGTTGTTTTTATTGTCTTTCTCGGATTTTCTTTCTCTTTCTTTCTGTTATTTTTCTTTTCATTACAATTATGATTATTTTATATAAGTTATTGAACTGTTCTTAGCCCACAAGTTTTCTTTCTTTTACCTTTTCAAGTCTCTTCCCAGTGCAATGAGGGAAGTAAGCTAATGGGGCTTAGTTGGTGGCTGGGGTTAACCACAACCAGTGGTAGCATTGGCCAGTGATAATGTGTAGAGAGTGGTTTAATCTGCACAGAAGATCGGTGAGATTCTTTAGGGGACACACACACACACACTCCCCACGACTACCAGAGACACAGACACTGCTCCTCTTGAACATTTTCCTGAGTTTTGGGCAGCAGTCCTCACCTGGCAGGTACTGCTCTTACCCAAAGTCATGGGAGCAGCTGGAAGGATTAATGGAACTGTGGTGTGTTTGTGCTCCTGGTGATGTCCAGCTGGCTCACAGGGGTGAGCTACCAAGTGCCCTACACAGGTTTGGGTGTAGGTGACACAAAGCTAGATTAGGAAGAAGAGCTGGAAAATAGGGAAAAGGTCCTTGGCACTCCCAGCTCAAGGAATACACCTGCTACCTTTGGCTGTAGTGTAGCATGAGGACACCTGTGTATTACTTGGGGGTGCTCAGATGTGGCATGGGCCAGCAGTGCTTGTCTCCATCTGAATGTGGCTGGAAGGACAGGTGCTCTCCCTTCTAGTGTGGGGGCTGTTGTCATTACTGGGTGCTTGTGCTGACATTAAACCCTGCTGTTGTGACATGGGACGTGGGTCGGAGGGTTTGTGCAGAAGGCACACGGCTTGGGAATTAATTCCCACACTGTCAGATCCCTTTCTTTGTAATCAAGATTTCTCTCTCTCAAAAGAGATCCAAAGCCTGAATGTGGCTGACTGCCCTGGGAAAGCATCTGAGAAGCAAAAGGTTTCTTGATGTTTCCTTCTGCAGAAAGTTCCCCCCAGCAGTTTCTCTGCTTTCAGCACTCGCTGGGTTGAAGCCCAGTCCCTCTCCACCCTGACCTTCCTTGTGAGCCTGGAGCTACAGCTCTGGAGACCCCCACGTGGCTGCATGATGGGAAGTTCTTTTTCTTTCTTATCTTAAATGGTCATAAGGCCAAACTCAATCCGGTATTAAAGAGGTGATGTCAAATAAATTCAGATAGATATTGAAAGAGAGTGCCTTTGTCCATGTGCCTGCTATTTTTATTGCTTCCTTTCCCATAACAGATGAAGCCAAGCAACTAAAGAATCTATTGCTTGTATTTTAGCTTCAAGACTTCAGCTCTAAAAGACCTGATAGAAATGTTACAGCACAATTGAAAAAAGACTCAGTTCTCTTAATAAGAATTTTAGAGACAGTTGCATCCCTAATGTGTCTGTCTTTCAACTGCTGCTTAATATCATATAAATCAAGTAGCATTATGAGAGTGAGAGTAATATCATGGGAGGGACTATGTGCCCAAGTTGTTAGCATACAGTATTAGAAATAGATTAATCTGATTAAATTTTAATACAAAATAAATTGCATTTGCAATTTATTAAGATTCTTTTCCTGGGCTGATACTGTTCATCTGTAGCATCCTTCATAGCTGATCTTTATGCACAGCTTTATTTAATCAACAACGTGGCCAACTGGAATAAAACAAATGGAAAAATATTTGTGATTGTAACTGTATATCTCTGAATATTATTTTCAGATATTTACTTGCTTCCTTTTTTTCTGCTTAAGTCTCATGCCCTTGGCTTCCTGAATTCACAGTTTTCGCAATACATCTGATCTTTGAGTCATCGATGCCAGTAACAGAGCATCATCTTGAGCAAGGAAAATGCAAATCAAGTAGGAAAGCATCAGCTGGTCCCAGTCTGGCCTGCTGCAGTACACGTTGTCCCACACTAGTGGCTTTGTAGACATGGTGCTTTTTAGTAGCAGCTTTTCCACCAAAACTCCAAAAGAGTGGCAGTGAAAGAGCCTTGGGAAAAAGAGCTTCCTGAGTGATTCTCAGCTGAAGACTCTCAACCTGGAAATGGCAGTGAGTTACTTCTAACCTGTGATCCTTTTGACTGAGACTCCTGCCATCCACACAAATTCTAAGCTTAATGGAAGCTCAGTGAAATACAAGTTCTGAGACGGGCAAAATCCAGGAATTGTCAACCGAGCGTGTGGCTAAAGCCCAAACCCAGCTGAGGTGCCCACACGGATCCCCTGCTTCTTGCACTGAGAAATGCAGGGTCCTTCACTGCTGGTAGGGCCACGTCACCGGAGTCTTTGGCACCTCCCCTGCCTACGCTGATCAATGGAAAATGTTACCATTCAGCAGCGCTGCTGAAAATGAACCAGGCACCCCACTCCTTTTCCTAGCTGCGTTTAGAAAGATTTTGCAACTGTGAGGAAGCAGAGTTTGCCCGTTATGAAAATTTCCAGGCCATTCTGACTATTTGAAAAACGTACTTTTTGATTTTTTCTTATACACTCTACAGAGGAAACATCGGCAGGAATGGCTGGATTCAAAGAGTTCCAGTCAGAGCTAAATCTAATTCTAAATATTGAAACTCTGTTTCAATACCAGTAAATTAGTTTAGCCAACAAAGCTCAAATCTATCCATACTCGTTTTTTGACAAACAGTCTTTGAAGGTTTGTATCGGATGATATCCTTTTTTTTTCATGATCATAGTGTTTTTTCCAGATGCCCATTTTATCAGCTCCATCACACCCTGTTTATTTTAACTTATCATATCTCAGGTTAAATCTACCACATCAGCTGCAGTGATCACAGACCGTGGTGCCTGAAGCCAATTACAAATGCTGCTGTAGGAAAGCTGTCACTACTGCTTATTCAGGATGGGGGAGGGAAAGCCTGCTTGAGATGTGCAGCTCAGGCAGTCTAAATTGTCATTTGGGGTAAGTTAGGGTAATTATTTTTTTAGCTTTAATCTATTTAATTTCTAACAGTAAAAATATACAGGAGGTACCACCTCATATTCGAGTAGGAAAAATAAGTGAGTGTATGTATTTTCACTCCATTAAAATAAAGGTGTGTAGGAAGTACAGCAGGTGAATATCAATGTGCAGATCTGTCACATTTTTCACGAACTTTAGGTAACACCTTATGTTCCAGACAACCCAAAAGCTCAGGGCTGCTAATGTCACCCATCTAACATGAAATTTCAAAACTACAGTATTCTTTTGCAGGGCTTAAAAAAAAACCCTTAATGTGTAACAGGTGACAAAATTTTCTTCTTGATGTGCATGAAAAATAGCTGTTTATCTACTGCTGGATCACCCACCCCAAGCCAGCTTATGGCAGTAAAATTTCACATGAATATACACTCCTCCTGTTACTTAAGTGCATCACAGTTGGAGTGGTGGAGGGCAGCAGCATTGTGAACACCAGCAACTACATCTCTTTTACTTTGTTTAAATTGGAAAACAAGAAGAGAAAGATCTGATAACCAAGCAATTTGGAGAAACCTCAATATTGTCTTCAAATACCATATCGGTTGATGGCTTCATACTTTCTTGGTTTCTTCATTTTATTTTATTTTATTTTTAATAGAAATGACCTCCTAGAATGAAAGTTGTCTGGCAAAAAAAATATGTGCCCTGCTTTAATACCAGAAACACTGATTTTGGCCTGGTGCTTAACACCTTATTGAAAATAAATAAATATAAAATTCCCAGAAAGCAACAGCAAAGAAGATTCTCCGGGTTTAGTTGCAGTAAACAGAACAGCCTGACTTGACAAAGTGATAACTGACTTCCTCCCTAAAACCAGTGATCAATGTTTTGAGTGCAGCTATAAATGTTTGACAGTGCAGCACCAACATCTGCTTTTGACCGTTTACCTTTTATGTTTCAATTTAATTGACTCATGCAAGATAGAAATCTCAACTGCCAATGTAAAATTATTTTGTGATATTAGCACCCAGTGACTGTCAGAATATAGACAAGCAGTGCTTTGTCCAGAGTTTATCAGAGTAAAGTTCTCCTTGGAATGGAAACCTACAGCTTTTTCTTTGAGAGATGAAAACTGTTCTGACACACTGAAGTAATCAGTTGAACAGCCATATAGAAATGGTCCAGATCACTCTGCTAACCCTCCTCCCGCCTAAATATAAGTGTTTGTCCCTACACATGAAACTATCCATGATTTTGATAATTTAAAAAGACCAAAAAACCTTCTGGGTCTCTACTTTATGCCTAGATTCTTGGATTTATCATCCTCTGCATATTTCATACTTCAGTTGTAATAATATCCTTTTCTAATTTCTATTATTTCACCTGTTTGGGTTTTTTTCCCCTCTGTTGAAATGTGAAGCAAATTACTTGTCTTATTTTCACAGTGTGATTTATCCTATGTCTAATATGCAGAAAAAGTTTCTTCTTTCTTTGATGTCTCTCTTGCAGAAATATTCAGCTGAGGAGCCTTTCCCATCTCTTTTTAATTTCTTTACACCGCACATCTCAGTGTGACTCTGTGTCTTTGGTATCCCTGCACGACATAACTTATGTGCCTTGCATTTCACTTCTGGTGAGTAATGTTTTTTATTATTAGGTGTTTCTTACTTGTCCCTTATTTCTTTCCTGACGCAGTTATTAATTCACTTCTGTCTGAAGTGTCTTCTTCTACTATAAACTAAGCTCTTTTGAGAAGGTGAGGGATGGCAACAAGAGAGAGCACCTTCACATGAACCTCTTCCACAGTTTGAATTCCCAAGTCTGGGTGCCTTTGCCAACTAAAGTAACTAGTTAAAGACCTACTTTCTTTTTAATGTAGCATCCTAAGCCTTAGTTGTCCCTCTGCCCTGACAGAAGATGCTGCCACTCTGTCCCCCATCAGCTCGTCTGGAAGCCTTATGTCTGGTTCCAGTTGCAGCGAGCCAAATTGAATCAGCTGCAGTAGAAATAATTAGTTTACACGAGATACTGCATGATGTGGTTATGTTTTTCCTGGTCCCGGACTGATAAGACCGCACGTGGATTTTATTGTGTTGGAGTTTGGGGCGTTCTCTGCACCACGTTTTAATAAGCAGAAATTCTTAAAGACTAAGTGCAGCTTTTTAAAATCCCGTCAGTATTTAATTTTTGTTGTAAGTCTGTCTAACAAAGATGCTTGTTACTTCTGCAAGTGGAAACAACCACGGATTTGTCTGAGGGATCAGTGCTGATCCATCCAGTGCAGCCTGTAACTGTAGCAGAAAACCAGCACTGAGAGCGAGGCGTGAATGCTTGAGTAAGAGTAGGAAGTCTGTGGGGAAGGATCAGTAAAATATTGATTTAATTAGTACTACCGATTTCTTAAACAAGCAAGCAAACTTTTTAATGAAAAAGTGTGCAGCTTTTCAGACTGCTCTTGATGTAATCTGAATAAGACCGGGCTACTGGCATTCCAAGCCTTATAATTTACCTGCAGAACGCGTGAACTAATGGTTTGAAAGCAAACAAGGTACTGGGTATTACAGGAAAAAAAAAAAAAAAAGAGAAATCTGAAGACGAGCTTTGTGAAGTCAAAAAAGCTAAGGAATTTCCCAAAGTAAATGAATTATAAATTATGAAGTGTGTTTTTTCCAGCAATGTCTTACTGTATGTGGTGATGCTGTGGTTATTGAAAGCCTCAGTAATGCAGTTAGGCAGCCAGAGATGCACTGAAACAGAACAGAGCAATCAAGCAAAGTCACATTAAAAACCAGGAAAACCAGCCCACGTGGTGTTTACCTGTGGTGTATTCTGGGGATTATGATAATGATAAGCAGATGTGGGTCATTACTGGAGAGCTGAAGCAATAATGGTCCAGCTTTAAATTTGCAGTTATGACAGAGAAACCAGTAACAACTCTTAACCCCTGCTGAAGCCAAAAGGGCTCCTGAAAAGGATAAAAGTAGGAATGTATTGAAGTTGGTTGACAGGTTCAGCCTGTCACCTTGCCTAGGTGCACTGGTTTGGTAGTTTAGATTGTTCACAAATTATTGTTTAACTTAATACTTGACATTGATCAAGTTTCTTGCCTTCAAAATTAATATATACTTTTTGAGGGTTGATTGTGACGTGACCCAAGAAAATTAATGTGGGAAACAAACACGGGTCAGGATAAACTTGTTTTTTAACGTGAATGAATACTCTCTTCCTTTTCTCTACGTTCCTTTTAAAATTATTTTGGTCAATTCCTCAACTATATTCATGCATTAATCAGAGTATCCAAAGAATTTTTTATTTCACAGGACCATGCAGACTGTGTGGAAAATACTACACTCCATCAGTTTTACTCTTACATTACACAGACGTACCCCAGCTACTAAGATTTTATTTTGCTAGTGTTCCTGATTAGCTAATGTCTTTGTAGGTTATTCTGTGAGTGAGAAAAAGGATATTGTCACCTGAAAAATTCAACTCATTATATTTGTTTACAGTCCACCACGTTAGATAAAACGCTTTCCATCTAAAAAATGACCCAAGATAATTAGGAACTGAGCAAGCTTTATTTTTTTTTTCCAGGAAATAAAAGTTTGGCATTTTTTAGAGTTATATCTTGAAAACAATCTGCTCTATACCTGCATAAGCTGCGTTCCTCTATTTAGGTATAATTGATGTGTTGTCATTTATTTTTCAACGTTTGCAAATATCAAGCAGTCTCCTTGAAGTCTCTGGCTTCTTTTCTGGCTTAGTGGAGACAGAGAGATATTTATCACCTGACATGACACATTAAAAACCCCTTGAAAGTAGATTGACTGAGGCTGCTTTGCAAAGTAGCTTGCTAGCTCTTCCGTTGAAAGCACAGGAAGAAGGAGATAATATCAAGTTGTTCAGTGGAATAACTCATTAATAAAATATGTTTAAAATGAAATGAGCCCCTAAGTGTCTTGGTAAAGCAAGAATTGTAGCTATTCGGGAGAGGGTCATGACAATATTATTGTTGCTTCTTAGGTAAGGAAAGACCAAAACTATTATTTCTGTTGAGCCTCTTTTCTGCCAGGATGTTGACAATTCTAATTTGTTTCTGTTCTCTGGAGCATATTCCTTTAGCCCCTCAGACAGGCAGGTGAAGCTCTGTTTCCTGCAGGATGAACTATTACTTTAAAACACTTTGATTCTTTGTCACTTGTCACCCACATATTGCATTCTTGAGATGTATGTGAACAAACCAGGGAAGAATTAGGCAATCCTTCATCATTTACAAGCGACATGATGCTACTCTTTGCTGTAAGTGCTGGCAGAGAACTGACAGCTCTGAATTGGAGCACTACCTGGGGAGACCCAGTGCTCTCCTCGCTGTTATTAAAACAAGAATATCCAATGCACTCCTCGATTTCCTGACCTTGAGGGGTTTGGGGATGCTGGGCTCAGACAGGCACCAACAGCAGCTGTTGATCTTGCAGGCTGCAGCAGAAGTGATGTTCCACAGGCAGGGTGCTTAGGATGGTCTGAATGCTCAGACTGGAGCGTGTGGACACAGCCTGAGTATTTCATGCACTCCCCAGAACTGATGGGTGTTGCGTGTCTCAGAGTGCACAACGAGCATTTCTACAGGAAAAATCTGTAAGGAGGTGTTGTCCTTGACTGAGTTGTTGTCTCCATGGGAGGGCAATCTTTTTCCTTGTTTTCCTTTTTCCCCGTCCCATGATCATTTTTCTCTCAGTCTCAGCTCAAAGGGAAGTTGGGACATAAAGGCAGCTCTTGTGTAGCGAGGAAATGGAGTTTTTTCCATGCCACATGACTATAATTTCCTTCTGCTGAAGTCAATAGACATTTCCTGGACTTATTCCCACGCTGAGCACCTTTCCCGTGTGTCCTACTGCCATCTATATCTTCTAAGGAAGAAAAAAGAAAACAATTCATGTTTCTCCTCAGAATGTTTTACTGCCCATTTTCTTTCTGCTTTATTTCTTTTAATGTTCCCACTTTAAACCTTTATTGGCTGAGTGGTATGACCTTAGTTTTTCAGTGAATTTAAACGATGTGATCCCATTAGATTTTGTGACGGTAATTTGAATTTTTATTTTACAGTGTAGATAATCTAAATGTTAAAGGTGATGTGGATTTTTTTTTTTTTTTTAAGTAGGAATGTAGAATGAGTCAAACCGAAGGATTTTCCTTAATAAGAAGGTCTGCCTAAGTGCAAAAACCAGATAAATATATAAATGCAAGAAGTCTGAAGTCTGTTATAGAGGATGTCAAAGTGATTAAAATAATCTTGTAAGTTATTAGCAAAATCATTGTTACAAATGCGATATTTTAATTCTAATTTGACCTATTTAAGTCATGCATTAAAAAAGGCTATACAATGGAAAAATAGGCAAGATGTGTCTGTCTGTATGGTGTGCTTATTGCCTTCTGCCTTTAAACTTTTCTTCTTCACCAAAACTGCCTGATGGAGAAATAAGGCAACTCAGATGATCACTCTCCGTTTTGCTGGTTTTTGTGAAGCACAGAGGATAGACACCCTCTTCTGTTGGTATCAGAAACTGTTGGGTGTTTCTGGTGCAGCAGAGCAAATACTGACATTGCAGGAAAACTCTGAAAAGTGCTGCAAATGTGATAATGTGAAAACTGCTGTTACTCCGTTGGCATCAGCTGGTCCCTAACACTGGAATTGTTGTTACCAAGAGTGTTTTTCTTTGTTTCTGCTCACATTTTCCTTTTGAATTCCTGATTAGGAAAGGCCATGGACACGTGCATGGAGTAATTCCATTTTGGACGCGTGTCTTCAAGCCATGGGGGGAAACCAAAAAAACCCCAAGTGTTGACCAAAAAGCCAGTCAGTGATTTTTTTACACAAACGTATAGGAAAAACAATTTGGGTGTGTGATTTGGAAGGGGGAATTGCTAATCTTATGCTGCTGCAACCCTTCTGTACTCTGTTCTCTGTTAAAAATTCACCCTGCTTGTTAGCAGAGACAGGGAAGTTCTGGAGAATACCCTGTCAGGGATACATTGCCCAAAAAACTGTGGAAGTATGATGTTGGATGCTGTGCACTGTGCTTTACCCTGCCAATAGCTGAAGAGGCAGCTGAAAAGTTTGCAAAGTGTGCAGAGCTGTTCAGTAAAGTGAGGGGTAATCTGGGGAGTGTGAAGGAGCGTTACCAGCAACTTTGGGAGGAACTGGATTGTAAAGCATCCTATTTTTAAAATACAAACTGCTTAGATTCTCAATGAAGTGCAACATTATAGATAAATGTGAAACTTTCCCTGGCATAAATTTTAATTTCCTAGAGTGCTGGCATATGACAAAGGAGACCTCACTTCTGGAAATGCAATGACACTTAACACTGTCAGGAGGTGGGGAAGGTTAATAAATGTTTTTGGGAATGGAGAATAAATATCTTTGTAAATTAGTAGTAATCGGTTGGGGTATTTCTAGTATAAAAATTATTTGGCCAGGTTTTCATCAGGACTGTGAAATTTCATAAAGTTATTGAATGGAATATTTCACAATAAGGAATTACTCCCTTTGTTGACCAGTGCATTAATATCAAACCATCACAAGGAAGCTGCCCACTGTTGGAACTACTCCCATTATCACTGTAACAATGATGCATAATGCTACTCTCCTTTTATATCAGGATTCAAAACACTGAATAAGCTATGAGAAAAGAATTCAAATTTTTTTTTTTCAGTATAGGAGAAAAGGAGAAGGATACCCAGAGAACATTCTCAGGGAAAGTGATAAGGATGACAGCTATTATTAGAAGTGCAATTGAATTTGCATCAGTATAGGCTGATGCTGGATTTCTTCCTTCCCTGAATCTGACAGAGATACTGTACCAAAGATGCCTGGCAAAGCAATAACAGGATATAACTGGATATAAAACAACTGGATATAAAACTGCTCCAGCCACAGTGGCTTTAACTCTTAGTGGTCTATCCTGGGCATTCATCCTGTTTTCTGAAGTGGAAGATAAGGAAATACTTCAGTAAAATCATCCTGTTCTCAGTACCAGCACTACACAGGCAGAGGGCCTAAAGCCTTTTGGAAAAAATCCCTCTGTCCCCTTCAGAAGGGACAGATGCTGGAAAAGGTGCTCTGGTCTAGGGCGGCTGCTCCTGCTCCCACCTGGAGCAGAGGTGGGCCTCAGATTTGGTTACATTTTCAGACCTCTCCATGGGAGGTTGCTTTGTGCTGGGGGTCTTTTGTGTCTCTGCTTTCTGTCATCTGTTTAATTTTATGATGCTAATATTGGGTAAACTGCAGTGCCTCTCCTCTGTTCAGCTGCCACTTGGAGAACTGGCTCAGAAGTGCCCTGCAGATCTTGACCATCATCCTCCAATCTGGGGACTGAGGCTGAGAATTGAGTACTTGGCTCTCCTTAATTGCTTTGTGACAGTGTGGCAGTTTGAGCCACATTAGAAATCCAAAATTCCAATTTACAGGCTTCCCCCACCCCTTCCCACAATTTATCTCAACACCAGAGAGAAACTTTCAGGCCAGAGGCTTCTATAAGGGGAAGGGGAAGTATATACATTTATTTACACAAATAAATATACTGTACAAACTAAAAGCAACTATACACACACACACACACATATATATATATATATATATATAAAACGTTTCTATCAGTCCTTTAAGCTCCTCCCTTTAACTTTAGTCCAGGAGCAGCCTTTCAAGGCTGATATGTAACGCAGTCTCTGTCTCGTGGGAGTGTTCTGGGCCCCTGAAACACTCCCTAACCAACCGTCAGCTGTTTACTGGAGTTTTTCTTCTCACAAAGTCCAAGAAAGTAGCTTTGAGTCCGTTCTCAGATTGGGGGGCCAGTTTCAAACCATGGCAGACAGCATTGGCTATTCCAAGCCATTCATATCCTCGTGAGGTGGTTCATAAGATGCTGTGGGAATCTCAGGTTCCTTGACCTTGTTTTTCCTTGTGTGCAAAGATGATGTCGGCTGCCTGGTGGTCCCAGATCTTGGTGTAGCTGTGCTGATGGCAAATTGGCAGGGACAGGAAGAAACCAGGGTCTCATTTAACTTCTGTGGTATCGGTGCGGGAACCTTGGGGGTCTGTGTTGACTGGAGTTCCTCACCACAGGGAAGTGGAGTTCCTCACCACATCAAATGGGAATTTTATTTCTCCCCTTTCCCTCTACTCAAGGAGGAAATGGTCATCATTTGGGTACAATTTGTGCTGTGTGACTTCTGCCACTTTTTTCCCTGTGTCGTGTGTGGGTTTGTCTCTTCAGTCGGAACTTGTGGAAGGCTGTTCCCACACATTATGTAAATCTTTCCAAAATTTCAGAGACAATTCTCATTTTCTATCAAGTTTCTTCAAGGATTTATCTGAATTTAGCCTACTATTGTCTTGTTATTGTTCTTTAATAGTAAAAGTAAAAACCTGCTTTTGCTGCTGAAAAAATTACCTGTTGTATATAGAGGCATAAGCAGATACCTCAAGACAGGGAATAAATGCTGCAATTTTTTTGATCTTTCCTGCATTTATGTTTGCTGAAATACAAACATTTTTTAAGTAGGTACATGCACCCATCCCCAGACAATGAATTTACTTAACGATTTTGTTGCTGAAATATCTCAAGTTTACAGCGTGAGGTAATTATGTTTGAGTCTCTAGGGGAAATGGATTTATAGAAATGTGGGAAAGAGAAAGTTAATTTGGTTATAAGGCAGAAGATCAAAAGGCTTTTATTAAGAGCAAAGTCTGCTTGGAGTAGAAAACTGGGAGAAACAGAAATATTAGACCAAAAGAAAAAAATTTGAAAATGCCTATGAATAATATAGTTTTAATTACTGTTTTCTAAAATTCCCTGAAATGTTCTTGCAAGTTTTAAAGGTCCATGTGAAGAAGGTTGTTGTAATGCATTGAGTTACTCCTGGTTTTCTTTTTCCATTGCTAAAATCTATAGGCACGGGCAGGACTCTGTCAGTGGGAATAACAAGAAGGCAAGAGGTTCAAGTAGTTTTGCATCCTAAAACTGAGGAGATGCATTGTCCAGCCTGCATTCTGGTGTCATGTGAGATTACCCTGCTCCTCAACCATTCCACATAGATGGTTGTCTTCTCCAGTTTAGAAATCTAATTGAAGCCATTATTTCATTACCTTCAAGTAACCTTTTCCCGAGCATGTCAATGGATGCAAAGGGGTTCCCATTACACAGCACACGCTGTCTTCACTGTAGGGGCACATCTGTCATTTTTCTGACCTTCTCTGAATTAAAAACTTGCAAGCATTTAGATACTCTCTTTCTCCCTCATATCTTACACACTGAATCTGTGTCATTGTCTCATGTTCCGTTGTTGGCGGTAACAAAGTTGCCATGGGAATATTGACTGGAAAAATTTAGCACTTCCCTTTGCTGATAGAAATATCTGGATGTTAACATTTCTGTCCTTATCTTATGCTATGAAATTTAAATGTCTGCAGTAATTAATTCAATTTATCAGTTAAAAAATGTGATAGCTGCTGTTACAGCTCAGTGTTGCTTTCTCTGGCTAGAAAATGCTTCAGAGAAGTTAATAATTAAGCATTTTAAAGTCTGATCACTTAACACTGGTTAAATATGGCACCAGTGGAGAAAATTTTGGTACATGCATCTTTGAGGAAAGCATTAAGGTTTTTCTCCACGTCATCTGAAGTCTGACTGTGGTTTTACATCTACAGCGACTCTATTTTCACTGTAAATTGCTTTCCTCAAAATGCTCCCATGTCTTTTCAATTTTTTACATTGTACCAGTCCTTGTTTTCTTCCTGGATTTAATGACAAGCCTCATTTATAGAAGACAGTAATAAAATGGCAGCATCTGTCTTCTCCCAGGCTCGTGGGGCATTTGTGCTGGCAGCACTCGAGTCGCCTCGGAGCAGTCGCTCGCTTGGGCTATTGAAGCCTGCCCAGACCACCCTGGCAATCTGCACTCTTCATTTCCAGTGTCACATTCATTAGAGGTCTTTAAAATGGGTAGTAGGAAAAGGGGAATTAATAACTTTGAAGATGAAGGAGGGAAAAAAAACCCAACAAACCTTGGACCTTAAAAAAGAACAATGATAAACCGTGCCGTTGTCTGTTATATGAAGAATTCTTGAGAGAGGGCTAGAAAAAAGGGCAGTGTTTAATTCTTGAATCTCTTTGAAATCAGACCTGTTTGAAAACACCGCCTCTTTTGAGGAATGGGTGAAACCCAGGGGAATAATCAGGGAACAGAGACATTTTATTCTCTTGTACCCTTTCTTAGATCTGTGCTGGCATCTGTGATAAAGAACTATTTTGTTTTCTGATCCCCAAACTTCACTGAAAAAAAAAATTACAAAATTAATGATTTGTTTAAAAAAAGCTGTCTATATTAAAAAAAAAAACAAACAACCCAAAACCAACTGTGGAGCAAAATGCTCCCAACTGTGGAGCATTTTTCCTGCTGATGGCTAAAGAAATCTTTCAGAAACCTCTGGGAGTAGTTTGCCACTTCAGTCCACAAATACAATTTCTTTCCACTTACATGGCTTGCTCTGAAGGCTTGGGCTACAGGATCTCACCTGGAAAACCTCCGTGGTGTGGACTGTCACTCGGCTGTGACCAGTACTGAGGCTAAATTGCTTCAATTAAAGGCTACTCCAGAGTAAGCTGCCATTAGTATCCGTTACTGCAAGATTAAAGTTCGTTTATTAGGTTGTTATTGATGGAATTAAGCCGACTGATTGGGAGCAATTCAGAACTGAAATAACTGTCATGCGAAGGATGAAACCATTTACTGGTAATATCGGGAAACTTATGGATTGAAATAATAAGATAATGCCAATTTAACTAAAAGTGGACAGCAAAGATCTATTGCAAAGCTCAAACTTTCAATCTGACGTGGTCTCACGGCCCCTGTGGATGGACAGCTGTTCTGTGTAAGGCCATGGAAGGCTCCAAAATCTTACCAGCTCTACTGATGCGTTGGGGATCGTTTTGGGATCAGCTATGACATGCACTTTTTGAGCCAGTTCCTTTGCACCACAATCTCTTTGTTTGTCGTGGTGGAGGACGACGTGGAGCGAAGTGCTGAAGCAAATGCCAAACTTCAGCCCATATGTGCCAGCTGGAACCCTGAACTGGCTCAGTGGTGCTGCAGGAGGTGCTTTTCCTCGGATGAAAGATGTCATAGGACAGAAAGGAGATGTCAGGAGAATGAGATCTGGGCTTGGTGCCAGCACCACCCAAGCCAGAAGAACAACTTTATTTGGCCTGTTGTCCGGTCTGCTCTCTGTTCCTGCTTCTCACTGTGCCATCTGAGGAGACGGAAAAGTTGACATCAGCCTATCTTTTTTTCTTTAATTCTTCTTCCTTATTCTTCAGAGAGGCCTCTCATGGTCTACCTGCAGGTGATCAATAATCAGAATGACATATCCCACACATTTTATAAGCCATCCAGCTGTGTTTCCAGGAGGGAGGAAGGTGAGGCTGGGGTGGGGGATGAAGATGACTGTGTTGCACAAAGGGCTATTTTCTGCCTGAGAAAAATCCTGGGCAAAACCGGGATGTTTGTTTCCTCTGTGATGCAGGAATGCTGTGTGCTTACAAAGGTTTCTGAAAAGCCTTTGCTGGTTCTGACTGCACTGCGCTGGCTTTGGTAAGCGGGCCTCCTGGTATGCTTTAAAAAGATAAACTGAAAAAAAAAAACCCACCCCAAGAAGTATACTTTCTTTTTAACGTTCACGGTGATTAATGTGAGTGGCTTTTCACAATCCGTTTCCAATTAATTTTAGTGAAGGGAGCTCTGCTGGCCCTATATATGAACTAAACTTCATATTAAAAGATTATTGAAGGGATTGCAGGCTAAGGATTGAACCACAGGGCTTAAGTTCCAAACTAGCCATCATGTGAGTCACCAAAACCCACAGTTCTCCCTCAGTATGAGTCATCCTAATGACACAGTTGGAGCCAGTGGAGCTCAGAGCCTAATCTCCTCTGCCACCAGCCTCAGCCCTGCCTGGAAGAAGACAAGGAGAGGTCACAGCATGTAACAGGCTTTCAGCTCCCAGGTGATGTAGCTGGAAGGGAAATAAATGGGTATTGCAATGCTTTCCATTTCAAGCTGGGTGAACAGCAGTCGTGCTGAAACCCACTCTGATCCCCTCAAATCAGAGGCACCTCTTGTCTTTTTGAGAGAGAAAGAAGAAATCTTTTGCTCTTCCCTTTCTTCAAGCTCCTTTGAATACCTACAGTGCAACTTTATCTCATCCTTAGTAGGGAAAATAAAAGTGTTAGTGCTTATGAGAATGCTGTTATTTGCTGTCCTTGCTGTTGCAGATTTATTATTATTTTCCCCTCTTCCCGGAGCTATAATGTCCTCTACAAATACACTTGATGTTGAAGAGCAAGAAAACACCTTTTTGAATTGCATTTTGATAATTATATCATAGTAAACCCCATGTATGCTGGGATTTGAAAGAACAGGAGTTGACAGACAAGCCTTTGTAAGCTTAACTGAGAAGCAGAAAAAGAAGGGATGCATTAATCAACACTGTCTCCTGTAGTTCTGTTCTGCTAATGGCCAAGATATGCTATAACTCTAAAAGAGCTGATTCATTCTTCCCCTTTTATTCTTGGGATGTGCTAAGAACTGCAGAATGTGATGCCAAGTGCTGGCTGCTGCCTGTCCTGGAGTTGGAGTGGCTGTGAGGAGCTGTTGGGATGGTGCTGACTTTAATCCAGAAAGCAGTGGCAGAATGGGAAAAACATAAAATTTTGGCTTCTGAGGGTGTGAGTGGGCATATGTGGTAGATGAAACCCTTGGGATGGAGAGGATTTGATCTGAGAAGGGATTTCGGTTGGTTGGTTGGTTGTTTTTTTTTCTTTAACCTGAGCGTAGCTTCATTTATGACTCTCAGTCACTTAGTCTGTTCCCCCAGCACCTTACCCCTGGTAAATGGTGATGGATACTCCTTCAATCCTACATTACCCATATCACATTTGAGAGTCTCTTATGCAGAGAGATGACAATAGGGTAAAAAAGTGGGAAAACACTGTTAGCGGTGTACAAGCTGTAGTTGTCTGAGGAAAAACAGATGCTGTTGTTATTTGTTCCGAAGCAGCTGGTACCACTTTATTTTCATGATTTGTGAGAGACAGGAGGAGAACACGTTGTACTTTCATGGCCCTCTGACACAGCTCAATGGGAGAGAAAGCACACTTGCATCTGCTGGCTGTAGAGGTTTACAGATGATTTGTTATGATCCATTCACTGAGCAGAAGGAAAAATTGTTACATTCAACACAAAATATACTATATGTGCTTTTCATGCATATAAAATGAAGGAAGATCACTGCTGAAAAGCCCTATATTTTCTATTTGGGTTGAATCTTGAAGTGCTTTGCAGTGGGGCAGCCTCTCAAGCTGTATCAGGTATTAACAGTTACCTGCTACAGAAGTGTGCATCTGCATTACTTGAAGTTTTCTTTAGGCAAGCAAAGAGTAAAAAAAGTAAAGGGATACTTCCTGTATAATGTAGGGAATCTATGAAAGCAGTAAAAATAAGATCCCACAGAGGGTGGGTACCAGCAGGTCTTGGATGTTGAAGAAAACTCTCTCCTGAGAATTTCTCTCTCTTCCCAGATAACGCTGTGGGTGAATCTTTCTTTGTAAAGCATGTAAATTTGGACTTTTATAGTGAGAAAAAAGGGAATAGGAAGAGGAAATTGTTGTAACTTCTGATGTTAGAGATTGTACAGTCGAAGAGATCACTTTATAAGCCTTGCTTTGTAGGTTATTACTGAATATTATTCTATTGGAAGTCAAAGAGAGGATGTCTGTATTAGGCCTGATCAGATGAAGAAAATACAGATACAGACAAAGAGTAACTACACCGAAATACATAATCCTGTGAGGAGAAGAGCTGGGTTCACAGAGATTTGCCTTTCTGTCAGTCAGGTAAGAGCTCAGCTGCTCTGTGGGCCCGGGGCATTATGAGCTGAAGGGTTTCACCATGAGTTGAAGAGTTTAGTGTCAACCTGGCAGTCTTGACTCTGTGTTGTCAGGAGAGACAAAAACTGCACATGCTGATCCAATTCACCAATTGGTCCTGAGAATTCTACACAGGGATTCCTGTGCATGGACCTGTAGAACAGCTTTCCATGTGCCAAACCTCTGGCATGTTCTGTCAGCCTTTCTCGGTTTTCCCTGCTCAAGGGAAGGGCTGCAGGTGTGTCAGCAAAAGAGCTCCATGTTTCACTAGGTTATTTTACATTGAAAGGAGGAGAAAGATTTGAGTTTTGGGTTTCCAAGTCGTGGTTGCTTGGAGTGCTTCTGCAGCTCCTTTATGTGGCACTAATTGTCACAAAAAAACCCCGTGTCATCTGCCTCCATACCCTGTTTGTAACTTTGGATTATTCATTCCGGATGCGTATGAACTTTTCTGTGAAATTACTGGAAAAGAATGAAGGCAGATTTGAGAATGAATTGCCTGGAAAAATTGTATGTGTGGCTTTGGCTTTTACAGCTGCTGTTTTTTAAAGTGTTCACCTGGATATGCAGCAGAAAAAAAAAAAAAGGCGTTTTACACCCCCTGCCTCCTTGTTTCTCATCCTTTTCATCAGATAGAATTTCTCCACTCTAGCAGTAGACAGTAGTTCCTCTACTGCAGTAATTTCATCCAGAGAGTATAAAATTGGGGCAGAGATGCACATTTGCCCCTTTGGCTTATCTCTGTTTTCCCCCTCTTGCATATAAGCATCATGATGCAGACTTAGTGTGCACAAGTTGAAATCTCTTTTGCACTGTGTGGGCCAGCAAGGTATGAAAATACACATGCTGTGAGACTGGGAAATAGATTTGCATTTTAGAAGGAGCAGAGAAGGGAATTACGTTAACAGGATATAATGGAAAAGGGGGGGGAAATTGTCTCTTTGGGCATTATTGTTGTGTGACTTTTTAGGTGCCTGGCAGATTGTTTTTAATTTTTAGCTTTCTTTATATGTTGTTATATATTGTTACCCCAATAGCACCGTGTATATCACAAATGTGGTGCAATGTTGGAACGTGTTTGCTTGTAAATGTATCTATAACTCTAATTGCAATGACAATTATTGCAATAAGGCTGAGAGCTGTGAATGAAGTGTCATGTTTAGTCCATTCTCCGTTAAGTCTGGCTACTTACTGTTAGCAAACTTTCTGTCCTTGAACATCAGGAGATGACCTCGGAGGGGTTTTGTTTGTTTGTAAGTACTCTGCAGGAGAGCAGTGTAAGTTATCACTGTTTAGTCAAAACTAAGAATGAACCACAGCAGAATGCAGAGGATACCTTAATCTTCACCGGTAAAGTTGTTTTGCTGCTTCTAAGTACTGACTTGCCAGCTGGTGTAATTTTAAATGGAAAACAGCCTTATGATGGTGAAGAAGGTTCTTTATTAAAATAACAAGGGCAGTGGTAGCTAGAAGCAGCTTATTCAGAGGCTGTAAAAGACCAGGGCCATTTAGCAGTAGGCGAAAGGTAGCCCTGAGCAAGATGAGAACAATGAACTGTCAAGAAGTGGTTGTCAGGAAAGTGAACAGTGAATTTCACCCATTAAATTTCCTTTCAGATGTGTTTGCAACCTATTTGCCTTTCCCTTTCCCTTTCATTTGATTTCAATAGTGTATGAAGAAGACTTCTGTCACTCAGAGCTATTGTTCCAGAACGTTGTAGGGTTTAAGTTGATACAGCATTAACTTATGTCATTAAGGCTGTACCAGCACTCCCAGTCTGGCACTATCTGCCATTAAAAACACATTTTGTCAACAGTAACTGCTTTTCTTTAAGAGTGTGGTTCCTGAGTACATTCTCCTGCTCTTTGGCAAGGCGACCTAAGCTGTATTGTAGTCCCGATGATACTGCTGTTTGACTCATTCTGTCAGCTGAATTCAAAGATTTATTTTCTAGGCAGTGTCCCAGCTTGCATGATTCTGTTTTACTCCTACTTGTGAAAATCAATCATGGGGAACATCGCAGAGGAAATTACCAGCATGAGCAGAGAGTTCCTTGAGCAGCAGCTTATCCCCGTGCCAATCAAAAGGGCTTTGCTCTTTTCCTGCCTGTGTTTGCAGGAGTCCAAGAATGATTTTGGATCTGTTGTGTGGTACAAAACAAGAGCTTGTCTATAAGAGTGAATGACTATGCTTTCTTGTACACCCCAGATTTTCTTGTCTGTAACTTATTTGTATGACAATCATAATACAATCCTTTATAAAATTATGCATTGCAATTTGATGATACATTATAGAAGTATTGACATTTTATGCGTTCCCTGGAGGTGGAAGTTTTGCAGTAGATATAGATATCTATATATCTGTCGTGTATGAATAAAATACATGTGTGCATCTATATGTTTCTCAGCTGAATAATGGAGGCTCCCTTCTTGTGCAAAGCTGCTGTAGTCCTGGTTAACACCAAGAGCAGGAGGAGGAGGCAACAAACATGTTGCAGTGTGCTTGAGAGGCTTTCTGTAGCTTTGTAGGATGCCAGCACAGACCAGAAGAAATAATATGTCATTGTGTGTGGCCTACAAGAATATCTGAACTGGAAGGAGATTGAATAGCAGGGGTGGTGCTTTCAAGCTTGTCAACTGCTTGAATGGAGCTTTTCACGTCTAAGCTCTCTTGTTAGGGAGATGTGAGGCTGCTGGGATGCTCTGTTCCAGAGCCACGGGTCGATCCTTGTTGTAAGTGCTTGGAGGAATGCTGGAGTAATTAAGCTGAAACCTTTAGTGAAGTTTGCAGCTGCTGTGTTGTGGTTGGCAGAGAGCTCATTGCTGAAAATACAGCGGAGGGAGTTGTTTTTGTTGTTGTGGGCAGCAGGCACGACTGAATCCCTAAATAACTGATGCCTGTGCTTAGCTGTCTGCCCACTACAGCGTATTTCCTAATCTTTGCTGGTTCGTTTTTCTTGCCCAACAGTGACACTGCTTGCTTGCTATTTAAATACTGTTATTGGTCAATGGCTGGTACTGACTGCAGTTTAAACAAAAATAAATGCTAAGTCGTCTGATTTAATTGCTTTCTGATGTACCACACTCTGTCAATGAAGCAGGTAGCCTTGTTCTTAGACAACCTCTGATTTAATCTTGATTTTAAAGCAGTCAGCGAAGCCATTCAGCTCTCCAGTTTCTGATTCTGTTTATTATCAATAGATTCGCATTTATATATCTTGGTTTCAGCAAACTCCTTTTTGAGGTTTTAAGGCTTACTTACCTCGATTGGCATAGACTGGTGCTCCCACTGACTTCATTAGGGCCACTCAGCGGGGTGCATTTAAAGGATGTGAGTGTCCTCAACATCTTTATGGATCACTAAATTGCAGTGGAGGTGAAGGCAGAACCAGCAACAGCAAAACTGTTTCTAGTGAAATATGCAATGTTTTGTGGAGCTTTAAAAGAAACGGGAGAAAACTGGTTTCTGTTAGACCTTATAGGATAGAACCACCCAAACCAACAAACTACTCACGTCTGGGAACTGCATCAAAATTTTGGTGAAATTAAATTGGCAGAGGGAAAGTCAAGGCTGTAGCCAAAGCATTATATGTTTACCCAGTTCCAGTCTTTTTTTGCCAAGTTGCACCTTATGCTTTGGGTGGTGATAGAGGATACTGATGGACATCACTAAATGCTGCATATTGCTTACATCAGGTTTTAAATATTATTTAAAGAACCTCACACAATACGTGGCTACTGAATGGAAGATGATTGTTCACTGATAGGATTTGAAAATGGATTTTGAATCCATAATAAAAATAAACATATATGCTTTTTATGCTTTGTTTTCTATGCTGGTTGAGAGGAAATGGTCCTGCAAAGCTGTGCAAGGACCTCAATATATAACTTAGGGGTTAAATAACTTTCTTATTGTTAATCTAACTTTTGTTTGAACCTAAGAACTTTCACCTGCCCACTCCTAGGGGGAATGAAATATATTTACCATAACTGAACTGTAGCTTAATTTCTTTAGGTACACAGTAAGCCAATGATCTCTGGAGAATGTGCTTCTGTTCTAAGAGGCTTATGAACAGAGGAGAGCATTAAATAATTACACAACTTCTAGATATTTATGACTGCAATGAGATCACCTGACATTAAAGGCTTTTTTTTTTTGTTAATCTGAAATTGAATTAATTCAGGGTCTTTAGTGGTTCTTGGTGTTTAAAGTATTCCATGGTTTTAAAAAATATCTATTATCTCTTCTCACCTTGTAGCAAAAAAGACTTATACAGTGCTCTACCAAGTAAAAGCTATTAGTGAAGCACCTAAAGGCATTGATCATACAACAATTATGTTTCTAGAAATGCGTGAATTTGAGGTATGAGTTTGATTTCTGTTGGTATTTTTACTAACTTACAGCCAGACTCAACAGCTGTTTTCGAAGGGGCTGCTCTCAAGGTACGAGATTCAGCAATGTTAAATGGACACGATAAAAAAGTTTAAAGGCAGGAAAACCAGAACCACTGCTGGTCAAGAGCTGGTGTTATATCTGACTGGAATTCAGATGCATTTTTGATTGTTTAAGTGGCCCTTTGCTCTCACTTTTTGTTTAGCTTACGGAGCTCTTGCATATTCTTTGGGGGGGCTCAGTCCAGGTGGCATTTCCCAGCTGTGTCCATGCTTGGTCCCCTGGAGCATGTAGAGTGTAACCATGTGCTGGGTGTGTTGTCACAACTGATGTCACTAAAGCACATGCCAGTAGCTGTTCCTGAATGTTCTCCATGTGCAGCCCCAACCCCTTTGGCTCTGTCCTGCCCTGGCCATGCTTGCAGGCAGCAGTTGCACAGGTCCCTTCATCAGCAGAATGGCTTCAGTACATCCATAACCTGTGGAGAGAGAATATACCATCAAAAAGGAGGGAGAAAAGAACAGCAAATGCATCTTTGCATCCCTGCCTCATTTTCCACAGGGTCAGAAAGCAGAATTTTGCTTTCTGTGCTTCCACCCTAAATTGTGGATTGTGGCTGCAGCTTCACCCTGTGAAGCATCACAGCTCAGCAATGGTCTCTTAGTGGACACCATGGATGTGATTGCCTAGACCTGCTAGGATTTTGCATACCAGCTTTGTTTTTATTGTACCTACATCAGCATAAATTACTCTCCTCTGCATGTAAATATGCATCTGCCTCTCCCTGATGTTGTTACTGATGGTCCTGATGATCACTGTTTTTCACATGTTTATATGTAAGAAGGCAGCCAAGAGCTTTGGTGCACTGAGATATCGTGTACCTGCTGTCAGGCTGTGGCAGCCACACAAGAGCCTGTTGGGACCTGAGGGCAGCCCAGGTATCTGCATACAGCTTTTCAGCTGGACCTTGAGGAGCAGTACAGACTTCCTTGGTTGTAGGATGGAGATGCTTGTGGTGTTCACTTGCTGGAACTTGTGCCACTGTCCCAGCGTGACTTCTCTCAGGGATCTTGCTTCTCTCAAGGGCTGGAAGCACAAGCATCTCCTGCAGGCTTCCCAGTTGGTTTTCCTGACCTCAGGCAACTCTTCACCTGTGAAAGGGGGAAAAGGGCTCATGATATATCCCGTATGTATAATAATCTGCCTCCTCATGACATCAGTCCTGTGACATTACACCTTGATGTGATGCCATAGGGTGCCTATGTTCTCACCTCATCAGAGGATCCTTTTGAGCCTGTGGTCTGGCAGAGGCTTTATCAGTGCAGACAGAGAGATGCAGGTGTTGAGGACAGGAGCTGGAGTACTTGGAGTGGAGGGTGCTTGAGCTCAGCCAGCCATACCTGTGGGGTTTTTCGGCCTTGTGCTTTGTCACGTGAAGGTGATGGGAGTCACATCATCCTACTGGAGCTCTGTGCAGAGCATGTTTGCTCTGAGTGCTGCTAGAGGGGTTGTAAAGAGTGGGGACACCACCTTGTATGTGTCAACATGTCCTGCAGAGAAATGTAGGGTCAAGACAGTGCCGTCCTATTCTACAGCCCAGAATTTCCCCTGCTGTGTAGGACTGAGCTCCAGGGACCTCTTCCCGAGGCGTCAGATGTGTGGTCTGGTCGTGTCAACACGACACAGACAAGCAGAAACCGGGCTTGCTGCTCATTAAGCATCTTCATTAGCACATGTCTAAGTAGTGATAAAATCCAAGTGCTCTGTATGTCAAAATAAGAACTGTATTTCAATTCTGGTCATCTTAAAAGCCAAATAATTAAGGTGATGAAGAAGGTTGCTTTTACTGTCTGCTCAGACAAAGGAAAAGGAGGAAACAAGATATATACTGTACCCCAAAAGAAAGGAAGACTAGATATAAAGTTGGCTAGGAATAATTTTCACAAAACCTTTTCTGGAAAGGTTTCTGCAAAACCTTTTCCAGGAAAAAACAAATCACAGCTATATTCATAGCCTGGATTTTATTTAGTTCCTCTCTTTTCCAGCATGACTATAGTTCTGGCTGCTCTTAGGAAAGTTAGGAAATGAGGTAGCTTCAATATTAATGTAGTGAGCTACATTTGCAAAGGCAATCAAGAGCTTTACATGGTGTTCCGAGATACCGGAATTCAATTCACAGGATTTGCCAAAGCTCTATTTTTATTTTGTCTTCATCTGATGTTATCAAGGTTGTTCATGTTCCAAAAATGGATGAGTTTAGCAATAGTTAGCAGTTGGTAATAGGAGTCAAGAAGACCAAGGCTTTTAACACATTCAGAATGTTTAATTTCCCCTCCATCTGATGATAATAACATGTAAAAAGAAAATAACACAAAATTATGCGGATTTAAAAAAGCCTCCCACGCACCTTATGGAATTAAAATAGTGTGTGGGCCTGGAACCACGAGTATGTTCACTAAGTATGATCTCCAGAAGCATGTTATATTTGAGAAAAAAATGAAATGAAAAATTAGTGGTTGCTGTTTTATCCAAACACTTCACTTTCCTAACATTTTGCTATGCCCATTAGGTAATCGTGCCATTTATGTTTAACTAAAAATTTCCCTTGGGGTGATATCCGTAAAATTTAAATATTTGCTTATTCATCTGTGGAGTTTCTATTATTGGAACATAACATTGCAGTATGTCTTGAAGTATGTCCAAGGAAAGGTCAGGGTTTGCTGAAGTTTTCTTGTCTGAAGCTTTTTCATGCCAAAATGTGTTTAACGGTATAGTCAGCTGGGTATTTCCGTAAGGGCAGATGATTTTGGTTGTGGTATGAAGAGCTGGTTGGAAGTCTGGCTTCCCAGGCAATCTTGGCACAGAACCAAGACGTATATTATGCTTTTGCAGAGTCACAGAGCAGGCTGATGCAGAAGGCATACTGGAGACAAGGGTGGGAAATCCTGTCTGCTTCCTCATCCCAAGAGATGTGGAGAGGGGAGGAAAAAAATGGCAAACCCTTCTCTGAGATGTTTTCAGGAAGCAATGCCATGAATATATACTATAAGTGCTTTTTTTGAGCTTTATTTTTAAGCATGAGGGACAGGACTCAGAAATTATTAAAACAAGGTAAGATAGGCACAGCCTTAGTATGTTCAGGAGTACATGTGTTACTGCATTTTGTTAATAATTAGCCTTTTTTAGTTTGCCTAACAAAAATACAAGATGGCCATAGAAAACTACTCCTTCTAATGGTACTGGCAGTGCTGTAAAATGAGACCAGCCCATGTTATGTTATAATACAGCCACAGTAGTAAATAATCCCCTTCTGACTGTCGTAAGGAGTATTTTAGATTCCTGGAATTAGATTAGGTCAGAAACACTAGGAGGTGAAACTGCAAAATCTGCAGAGCAGAAAAAAAAGATGAAGCTGAGGGTGGGAGGCCTGATTTCCTACAGCCACTCATCTTAAAATGCTGCCCATAACTCAGCAGAGCAAGTACCTCACAAATTCGGAGCACTGCTTGTCTCTGCTATTCCCCGAGGCCATACATGGATGCTGAACATGCCTGTGTCGTTTGTAAATGCTCTTTATAGTGTCCCTACAGTAAATACAGCATAATATGAACACTATAAATTTGTGTCAAAATTTACTCATTTTCTTGATCAAAAGGACAACTTTGCTCGCAGTGAACCCTTTGGAAATCCAAGTTTATCTGGAAATAACATCGTAGCTGGTAGAGCCTGGAAATAGAATGGTATGTGGGGGATTTAGTAAGTATAATTTAGGATATAAGAGTCACTAAGGGGGTGCAGAATGACATAGCAAAGATGCTTGTATAAAATACAAATACAAACCAGATTTCTCACATAGTGGTGGCAGCTCGTAGTATAGATCCTTTATGATCCAGTTAGACTACAGTTATGAATTAAACTTCAAAGCAATTTAACAGTCATGTTTTTGTGCTGCGTGTAGTTTGACAGGCTTCATTCATAAACCTCATGCACTAAAGAGCATTTTACGAGGTATTATTACAGAAGCACTGAGAAATACAGTAACTGTGAGCAGGTTTTTGCTAGAAAACATTTCCTCAAGAAGACAGTCGTGCACAGCAAGCCAGAAATATGCTATTTTTAAAAGGATTTGTATTTAGAAAGCATCTCCAGGAAGAAGAGATGGAATGTTATCTTCCTTAGGTATACGCCTGTTAAGAAATTTTTATCGTGTGCAGCAATCTAATGTTAGATCATGTAAGAGGGGGTTTGCACATTCCTTTCTCATTTCTGTTAGGAAATTAAATCCTGATAAGGTTCTACATGATGTCTCTTATCACTCTGTAGAGTAGCAATTTAAAGACCAGAAACACATATGGTTTTTCATCTTTATGATCCAATTTTTGACCACTGGAGTTTGTTTCCTGCTACTGTTTTCACGAGGGCAGAAAATGCTTTGTCCAAAATCCACTTACTTCGCTGCTGGCCTTCAGTTTGAGGAATGTTCTGTTAAATCCCAAATACATGGTTGCAATATTGAGCAAAAATTGGCTTCCTGCTAATAAATTAATACAAATAGTGTTTGGTTTTCTCTCGGCTTTCTCATTAGTTCCTCATGTGAAGGGTGAATAAACTGCAGACGAGAAATGATAAGAAAACATGCTTTGCAAAATGAAGCATCAGTTACAGAGTCAAAGAATTGACTGTACTGAAAATGAAGCAACGAGAAAAGCCAATTGTGGATGTGTGAGGGCTCTGTGGTACTGCCAAGAAAGACAGGACAGGCCTGGCAGCCACCAAGGGAGAGTGTAGGGGCAACCTGGAGTGCCAGTGTCAGGTGCACCAGAGAACCTCCACAAGTATAGAGTGAGGAAGATGAAGGAGAACATCAAGGAGCAGTGGTGTAGGGGTAGACATGTGCCCTGCATCTTTATATTCCATCTCATTTTGCATCAGCGTTCCCTGATGTTACTTTTATTCTCCAAGTCCCTCAGTGAGACAGTTTTGTTACAGCTCCTGCTTTTCAACCTTTACGGTGTTATTACAAACCTAATCCATGGTTTGCTTTCTGAAAATAATGTGGAGGACATAATGGAGATGAATATTCAGTAAAGAAACTTAAATTGCTCCCTTTAAGGGTTGATCTTGAAATATAATCTGCTCTGCAAATAGATTACACTTCTGGTCATTTGGATATAAACATACTTCTATAAGAGAATTATTTGCTCTGGAAAGTGAGCAGAGGGAATTTAGAGAAGATGTACAAAAATAACTAGGAACCTCAAGGAAACAATTTATGTTTGGGCATTAAAGTAATGACAATAAAGCTTCACCAGCAGAAGCTACAGGGACTTCATTGTCTTGCAGTAATGCAGGAGTATTTGTAAAAAGGCAAAGGAAAGATTGAAGATTATTTTATTTTGGTGTTAGGTCACATAACTGATGGGGATTTCCAGGTGGCAGAAGTGGAGCAGTGAACACATTTAAAAGTGGCAAGTTTAGGCATCATGAGGGACATCCTGGCAGTGGCTGAGTCTACCAGGCTCAGGCTTAATAAACATGAGGAAAAAATTCCAAGAGCCGCTTCAAAACAAGTAGTTTTAAGGGGTGGGTTGGTTATTTGTTTAGTTGGGGGTTTTGTTGTTTTCGCTTTCTTGTTTTCAAACTAACTCAAGATCAGCAAGTTTAAACATAAACTGATTTCTTCCAGAGTGGTGAGAAATTGAGTACAGATTTTTTTTCTTTCTGCATGTTTTGTTTGGTTTTGATATTTTTGTTTTACAGTAAATGCATTTTCCTGTAAAGACTGCAGCACGTTGGTTCCCAAGGAATAGTTGAGTTTTGGTTTGACTTTTAAAACATTTTACACTTTCTTTTCCTCTTCATGCATTTCAAATGCATTAGGATCATTGGTTCTAGTGGGAATGCCTGTGTTAAGGTTAGTTCAAGGGTAATTTTATATATTTAGGAGGTGTCAGTATTGAAATTCTGTAAAAGCAAATATGCATTATTTTTAGTGTAGGTCTACATAATGGGTATCCTGTATTGAATTCAGGTTTGCATGGAGAAAATGCATTTACAGAAGTATGTCAAGTGACATTGGAGTGTACATAGCAATAATGAAAGTAAAAAATTAAGCTCCTAACTAACTATGTATAAATATATGTGCATGCATACATTGTGTCATGATTATGCAAACAAAAAAGTGGAAGCTGGTCTTTTAAAACTAGAGGTTTATTTTTGATGACCCTATCCATGTAATCATCACAAAGAATTGTTGATCTGCAGGGCCACGTGAACATAGCTGTAGAGCAGAAAAATCTTGGAGGTACCTTTTTGCACTCGAATAATAAATAAATTAGGTCAGAATTTTAATTAAATTAACGTGTAGCCATTGATAGCAATGGTACTTCATCGTCCCATCTTGGAGACAAGGATTTTTAATTCAGAGTTAAGCGATACAAGAGCAATATAACTCCAAGGCAACTCAAAAACTGGATGAAGAAACAACTGCTCATGTTGCTGCCAAAGTGTAGCTTACCCATGGCAGTTGTCTTGATATTGCTATTAACAGTATTTTGCCTTGTCTTCTGATTACACAGGTTTTACAGATACTCAAAGAAACGTACATTTGGTGAAACTCAGCATGATTTACATAGCTTGAGCTAATGAGTAAGTTTTTACTTAATTAAATGAATTATGTAGACATTTTTTAATTGTCAAAATGCCAAAACAGATATGCTGGGCTTTGGAAATCCTCCCTATTTTTAGAGCAATACTGACTTTATTCCTTCTAATGATCTGTTTTCAGCCCAGTAATCTATAATGTACTCAAGGCTATTTTGATATGGTTATCTTTAATTAAGCACACAAGTTATTAATATTTTGAAAGTTGGATTAAATTCTTTTGATAGTATTTTAATGTGCCTATTTGTAATTGTATTCTTTCGCTACAGCAGACACATTGGTAAGTCATTAGTTATTCAGAGAAAAAAATAATTGTTCTAATGAATAGACAGGGCCTTTCAGACAGTGATAGTGTCAAGCATCATTCAGGAGGACCATAAAAAGTACCTTAAGACTATTACTGTAGTACCTGAATCTACCAGTATTTAAATCATAAGTCATAAAAATTGTGTGATTTTTAAAATTCTTATTGTGTAGCTCGTACATATTCCTGCAAGGAGTTCTATAGCCATTTTAAGGTGTACTGTAAAAAAGATAAATTAACCATAGAAGTCTACTGAGATAAAATCAGGAGGCAAAGCTTGGGTGCAGAACAGTAAACCAATGTAAACATGAGGCTCTGACAGCCTCTGCATCTTGTTTCATTTTCCAAAGCAAGTCTTATGATGTTGTTGATGTGGTTGTGTGGTGTGTCCTCTAACACCCCAGAGCCACGAAGTAAAGCTGGGACTGCCTAAGTTGTGTCAGAGTACCCTGAGCTGGAAGGGACACACTGGGATCATCAAAGTCCAGCTCCTGGCCCCTGCATACAACAGCCCCAAGAACCCCACCCTGCCCATGAGAGTGTTGTCCAAATGCCTCTTGAACTCTGCCAGGCTTGGCACTGTGGCCGCTGCCCCGGGGAGCCTGTTCCAGTGCCTGACCACCCTGTGGGTGAAGAACCTTTTCCTAATAGCCAGCCTGAACCTCCCCTGGCACAGGTCCGTGCCATTTCCTCAGGTCCTGTCACTGGTCACCAGTCACTGTCATCACCAGTGTCACTGCTGCTGGAAGTCTGAACAAACTCTGTGATCACCCACGTGTATAATTATTACCCGTTCCTACATAAGCTGTGGTGCAAGTAGTGCCATCTAAACTGTACATGGCAAAGCCTTGTATTCCACAATATTGGAAATATCCTTCCCATTGTGTGCTTAATATTCTGCCGTGTTTTGGTACTGTTAGAACAAGTGCCCTGTGAATGTGAACCAGTTAATGTCTGATGTGATTTATGGCGTCTTAAACTGGGAGGTCATAGCCATAAATATTGTAAAGGGGGTTGATTTTCAGATGATGCCAAATATTCCCATTCTGAAAAATGGGTCTCACTGAAATGTGTAACGTTGGTAAAGTAAACACATCATTTTTAATTTAATTTCCATTCTTTTCTGTGACTATTAGAGATCACATGAAAAAGGAGGACATCATAGCATGTTGTACATTGAACTCAATGAAATATATTAAAATAGTAATCACTGGAGGCTTTTTTTCCTCCAGTGGGTCTCTAATTTTTTTTCATCCCTTGAAAGATTTTCAGAAACTATTCTATTCCTTCTTTCATTAACGTGACACTGGATTTCTGGTGTGGCACACGTACACACAGGGTGGGTATAAGTGTTCCCACACACACAGAAATACCTGTGTGTACAGAGGGAGAGATGGAATTAATTAAAACGTGAATGAGTGAATACTGGTGGTGGTCTGAGTTCTGCTACCAGCTCTCCTGAACTTCTCCATCTCATTACCACCACTCAGTGGAAGAGCTTGGAGCTAACGCCAAGTCCTGGTATGAACTTCAGGACTTCTGCTTCAGTAAATGAGCCCAAGCTCACTGAAGGTGAAGTGTCTTATTGACTGTGGAAGACTTTTAATCAATTCTTTAGACTCCAGATCTTTTAACTCTCAAAAAAGTTCTGTGGACAAGGAAAATAATCTATTTCTCATAAAGGGCCACAATTCATCTGCTATCGTGGATCTCAAAATGTGCTGTTTTCCCATTTATTCCGGCATTTGCTTTTGTTTATCAGCTTTTCTCTTAATGCCTCATTTACTTTATTAAAAGCCTTTCATTTTTTAAGGATCTTTGAGTGTTATATGCTTTAACAAAGCAAGTTTTGATGAGATAAAATTAAGTAGAAAAATTTAACTGGTAGAAATGGAAAGCTGGTGCTCATTATGTGGTCAGCTCCCTTTCCAGAAAAGTACCAGACACTGAATGGCTGCTTGAAATCTCTTCGGATATTGTTTATGGAGTTAAGGTGTTGTTGGCTTTAATGCAGTGCTAGCTATGTAACTTGTCTCCTGGGTTTTAGGGAGCTTTGGCTGGTGGCTCTGTGCAAGCACACCCATTCTGTGGTCTTTCTGCTTTTTGATATATGAAAGGGCATATTTTTATTTTTTTTTACTGAGGTTTTTTTTTGGTGTTGTCACTGAAAGATTGTTCCTTGTACCGTTTTGCTACATTGTTAGAGAAGTGAAGCTGAGGAGGATTTTCTACAGCAGTCAGTTGTGAAAAATCTTGGAATGGCTTGGGTTGGAAGGGACCTTAAAGACCACCTAAAAAAGACCATTTAAAGATACACCCCCCCTCCAGGCAGGGACACCTTCCACTAGAGATGGAGTCATTGTCTTTGATGAGATCATAACACCCAATTTTTTTCTTATGATTTTTCATAATTTCATTTATTCTGTTTGGTTTTGACTTGGATGTTGGGTTTGAATGGATACTGGAAAACTATAATTCCATCACAGACAGTTCTCGAGATTCACTCACCAGTTGCTGGCTCCATTTTCTTTCCATGTAGAGCCATTCTATGTGATAGAAGCTCCTGAGGCAGTGTTTAAAACAGCAGAATGTATTGCATTTTCAGTGTTTAAAAGGGGCAAGAGTTGCTTTTGCAGAGGGTTCTTTTGCCTTGGCTGGATCATCAGGTGTTTTCTGGCCTTTTTAAGTCTCATGCTAGCTAATGCTTTGTGGTACATCAGTGACTTGTTGATGTCGCCTCATATTCAGTGTGTCATTTGTGAATTTATTTGAAATTTTTGGTTGTTTTGGTTTTTTGTTAGGAAGGGACTAGGGCAGAAAAAGGAAACGCGGTGTGCATGAGTTGTTGGGGAAATTACGCAGCAGGAACATTAAGAAAAGTAGATACAGTTGATTCAGTAACAACAGGAAGTTTTTCCCAATAGTATCCTAAATCAGACAGTGGTAGTTTGGTAATCTGAAAGAGAAGTGGCAGAAAAGTGTTTGCATTTCTTAACACAGGAATGTGGTGCTCGATATAGGTGCTAGGTGGACATGTGAAAAGAGGGAGGGGGTAATTCTTGCTGGACAGTTTCTTCCCGGAGCTGTTCTGAACGAGCTGTGATCTAAAATTACGTGCTTTGGAACGCTGCATGACCAAAGCTGAGGAAAAAAAAACACTGTATGTTTTAATGAATCTTTGTTGCTGCTTTTGAGATGGAGCAGGAACACCGGTTTAAGGCTTGGCAGTCCTCTTCCTGTGACAAACTTTGGAGGGCTGCAGGCTACAGCCCACGATTTGACTGCGTGCTGCAGGGCTTTGTCACTACTGCCTTCCCTCAGCTTTGTGATACCAGCGCTCCACTCAGCTCAAGTGTTGAAACAGGGAACCCACTCTGATCCACTTCACATGCAGGGAGGGATGTGCTGAGGAACCAGGCTACCAGGCTGTCCCAGTTTCCCCTTTTTCTAGCTGTGCCACCCCCGTAGCTGATGAATGAATGCAGTTGTAATACAGTGTATAATGTGTATTACACCATAATGGCCTTTCAAAGGTAGGTAGGACACTCCTGGTTTTCCTTCCCCTTAATGCAAGGGTGACAGACATCAGAAATAGGGAAAAACATCCAAGGCTAAGTGAAAAGGGGAAAAAAAGAGCGATACAAGGAGACTAAAAGGGCAGGAGATGGTACAAAGGTGTGTCTCAGACAGCAGATTTCTTAAGGGAGATATTCTCAGGATAAACTGAATTTTGTTGAATTCAATAAGAATTGCTGTGGGGGCTTAATTGAGTTTTTTGTGACTTAGAGCACAGATACTCTTTTCTATCCTTGATGGAAATGTCTCAGTAGAGTGTGAATGATTTCTCAAGATATGTTTGCTTGGTAACACATACTTTGTGCCACGCTTTAAAGACTGTTAAGCAAAAGGGGTTTGTTTATACAGTAGAGTATTTTTTTCTGGGTTATGCCAGGGCTATTTCTTGAACGACTAATATTACATATTAGAATGTGGAATACTGAGTATTGTCAGAAGCAGAAAAACAGCACAATATATGTGAATTAGTGTAATTTGTTCACTGGCTTCCAGTTCAGAAGTTTTCCAGAAAGTGTCTCAAATCCATAGCCTGTTTCTTGAGTTAGTATTTGCAGTTTTATACAGGAACAACTTCTGGGAGGTTTCTTCCAAATAAAAAGTATCAAGGAGAACATGAGAAGGAGTAAATAAGCAGCACTGGTTGTTATTATTATTATTTGGCAGAGATGCGAATAAATAGTAATACACACGATTGAAACTCCAGATGTTTACCCAGAGGAACAGGACAAAGACTGAAATAGGTAGGACTAATGGTATGTAGGATCCATGGGGTTTAGGGATTGATGAAATTAGCAATTTATTACAAATAAAAGGTTTGGGAAGGAAGCAGTATCTTGAGCCTGTGTGATCACAACAGAGAAACAGAATGAGGCAGAAAAACTTCAGTGAAGGATTAAGATAGCAAAGTATCAGAGAAGATCAGCAAAAAAAATAATAATAAAGAGGTAGGAGTAGAAAATGTATATTTTGCACCTTAGGTGCTATTTAGTACTGCTAGTCATTTGTTTATTGAGTGCTTTGGAGGAATCAAGTGGTCTTTAGTTGTTGGTTTTTTTCCTCCCTTAATAGAGGAGGCCAATAATCTTCATTAGCAGAAGCTTTAACAGCTTTTAAAGCTGTTTCAGTCACTCCTGTTTGTTACAAAGCAGGTTGAGCCTTTAAAACTTGAGCTACAGGAGTAGATAATTTCTCTGTTGCTACAATAACATGTTCCCAAGTTCTTGGACTCTAAAAAGAGCATGCAAGCAGTGCACACCTGCACACCTCTGAAAGGCCAGCCAGCAGGTCTCTCTATCTCTGTATCTACAACCCTGAAAGGGCCCGGGCATGGCTGTGGCAGCTGTGACAAAACATGTCAGCAGTGTGTCAGTGCAAGGATTTGAGAGAAAAAGGTTCCAGTTCTTCGAAAAGTGTATGTGTGGAGTCTCACTCCCAGGCAGAAGGGTCCTCACGTATCAGTAATGTTACATTTAGAAGGTGGAAAAAATGTTTCTAGTCCAAGTTGGAATATATTTATTCACAGAAAAGCGTTGCCTAATTTTATTTCTTGCATAATAATATTTCATGCATAATAATTTCATGTCTTTTCGTTAGTCTATGCTGCCTTAAATTCTGACATTTTTTGAGAGAGAACAATCCCTGTGATCCTGTCTGAAATAGGAACCAGGCCTTAAGTGTGCTGTGTTGTTAAATTTATCAGATTTTTTTATAATATTGACTTCATTTTTGCATGGTAATGAACTTGTTATCTAGAAATAACTGGTTATTTCTAGATGTACCAATACACGCTCATAACCAGAAAAATAGTATTACTGTGCGTGTACATTATGACACCTTTTTTGGCTGTAACAAGAGCAGCAAATTCTGATCTCTCACCTGTGTCTTAGCTGTCAAAACTTACCACTTTTGCCATTCCTGTAATTCCTTCCTAAGTACTGGAAATGCTGATGGATGAGTGACAGCTGTCAAAATTTACAATTCACTGTGTACAAAGGGAAGTAATGATAGAAAATGCTTATCAGAAGAAGGCACCTCTCAAAAACCTGGTCTTTGCTTCATCAGGAGAGAGTAATTTTTGCCACGAAAGTGTTTGTGTGCGTCCCCCATCCCAAATTTTCTGGCAGCAGCTCCTTTATTTTGGAGGGCAGGATGACAGGATGGTGGTTTTATGTTGCCAGGAGTAAATGCTGACTAAAAGATGTAACATTGTCAGATGTTACATCATGGTTCTGGGCTTCTTTTCTAAGGTGTTCCCTCTTTTGGCACTGGAATTTCACCCCATCAATCTTGATTTTTACAACCCAGAATAAAGGGTAAAGCATGTTGGAAGATGAGGCAGCTATAAGAGTGTTTCATGCCTTACATGATAAAGCTGCAAATCATAGATACGTTATGGGGAAAAAAAAAAACACCAGAAAAACAAACACCAGAAACAACAAACCACACTTGAGCATCTTTCTTTCTTGAGCACGTCTTATACTGTGACAAATTCTGTTCCTGGCAGCGAGCTCCAATTTGTGAGCTGCAAAAAGAAGCCCTTGTGCTGGTGCAGGAGCACGGGTATGCTACAGCTGCCTCATGCCGATGTACCTAATGGTTTTTAATCCACAGTTTGCTGGGGGCTTTATAGAACGGAGCGAGTACGTTTATACGGGCGTTAAGGCTGAGGGTGAGGATCGCAGAGGCAGCGCCAGAGCCTGCAAGAAACCATGGTGGGTCTCCTTTCCCCTGCAGCCGCCCAGGCCCTGCGAGGCCGGGCGGGCAGAGCCGCCTCCGCCGGCGGCCCCGGGCCGGGAGAGCCGTGAGTAACCGCGGGGGAGGACGCGGGCGGCCCGGGGGGGATGCGGCACCCCAGGAGGGAGGGATAAGGACGCCCCGGGAAGGGGGGGATGCCGCCCCGGCGCTTCCCGATGCCGTGACCCAGAAGTTTTGCCAGCCCGCTTCTGATCCTGCAGCTTCGTCGGGCGGGATGCGCTGGGGATGGGCTGCGGCCGCCGCAGCCCAGCAAAGGGCGGGATGGAGCTTAGCCCGAGCGGGGATGAGAAGTGACCGATTTCACCCAATTACGCCGTCACGGGCCGCTGGAGCCGAGAGCGGCGGGCGGAGGCGACGATCCATCGGTCCCGGGGACCGAGGGGGCTGCTCCGCCCCGGGCAGGTGGAAGTGCCTGTGAGTTAGGTGGTAGAGAAATATGGAATTAAAAAAAAAAACGGGCGCGGGGGCTGCTCGGAGGAGGGGGGGATTCGAGGGGCAGGACCGCTGGGCTGGGGGCGTCGCACCCCCGGCATCTCTGCACGTCCCCCCTCCTCCCCAATCCCGGAGGAAAACCACACTCGTCGTCGTCCCCACCCCCGGAAAAAGGAGGGCACACCCCACCTTCGCAGCTCGCTGGGTTGGGGTGCCGGCTCTGCCCTCTCGCCCCGCCCGTCCCCCTTTACCTGCCGCCGGCCCGTCCGCGGCGGGGGCAGCGGGGCGTGGGGCGGTGGGTGGCGGTGGAGGCGGCGTGTGACAGATGTCCTCCTCTGACAGCGCTCGGTACCAGCCCAGTGGCTCCCTGCCATTGGCTCAGTGCAGCCGACCGGCAAGGCTGCTCGCTATAATAGCACTATGCCTGCCAGCGGCGGCGGCAGCTCGCTCGGCTCCGCCGCGGCCGCCCCGCCGCGCATCCTCCTCCTCCTCCTCCTCCTCCTCCCGCGGCCGCGCCGCGCCTGAGGGGCCGCACCCCCCGCCCCGCCGCCGGCCCCGGCAGCGCCGGCCCCGGCCCTCCCCGCCCGGCCCCGCCGAGCCCGGCCTGAGGAGGCGGCCCCGGCCCCATGGAGTGCTACTACATTGTCATCAGCTCCGCGCACCTCAGCAACGGGCACTTTCGCAACATCAAGGGAGTTTTCCGCGGCCCCCTCAGCAAGAACGGGAACAAAACTCTGGTAATGGCCTTCTTCCCTTGCCTCTCCCTTCCCTCCTCCTCCTCCTCCTGCTCACAGCGGCGGCTCGGGCTAGCGGGAGCCGGGGGCCGCCCGCCCGGGCTCTGCCGCCGCGGGGACGCGGTGCTTTGCGCTGCGCTCCCGCCCGCCGCCTCCCCGGGGCAGGTGCGGGGTGTCCCCGCAGAGCCGCCGGGGTGGGGCTGCCTGCGGAGGGAGAGCCCGGGGACCCTTCTGGGCGGGGAGCTGCAGGGCTGGGGCTCCGCAGCCCGGGGGAGGTCGGGGAGAGGCGGCCGCTGCTCAGCGGAGGGCATCCCTCGGGGGGGGGCTCCGTGCCGTGTCCCCCTCCGTGACTCCCCGCCGTGTCCCCCCGGTGCGGGGACAGCCGGAGGTCCTGCCCGGGGAAGTGCAGGAAGGACCCGAAACTTGTTTACTTGCTTGTCCGAGCCCCTTGGGTAGAGAGAAGCGTTTGTTCGAGCACAGCTTCAGAAACGATACAGGTTTCTGTTTGTTGGCTGCCAAGTTTTTTTGAAAGCAAACCTCGGGGTTTGACAGGACTCGGTGGCTTTAGGCAGTTCGGCTAGATGCTCTGGAAAGTGTGCACAGGCTGCTCGAACTGTTTCTGTATTCATCCTCCATACTTAGATATCTTGACATCTATTGGGTTTCCGATGGTTTTGCTGACTTGCTTGGACTCGCTTCGTGCTGTTACTGAACTTTAATGGAAGAGTGACGACGCAATAGCATTGGCAATACATGTGCTCTCCTGCTTGCTCAGATAAAAGGGATGTAGGATAACAGCAGGCTGGGCGAGCTGCATCACGTAACATCTCAATCACGGCACCACAAAGTGTGGACAGATGTCTGGAGAGGAGGATGGAGCTGAAAGAGGGGCTTAGCCACGTTGTTTATCTCTCTCTCCCATCGCTGCCTTACTCCGAAATCCCCTTTGGAGGAGATGGAGCAGAACTTACCACATCCTTGTTCCCTCGAATGCACGACCTATATTGATGGGGAATTTACTAAAGTACTTAACGTTTGCTAGAGTTGGCAAGCTTGCAGTTTCTCCCTAAATAAAGAGATTAAAGCAAGTCTGAGCCAAGTCATAAAAATAGTAACTACTACGAGAGAATCTGAGGCAGATTTTTGGACTGTTTCAAATGTGAATTCCTGCTTTCACGTTGTGAATCTTTACGATTTTACTTGCTGTGGATTCTGCATATTTTTTCTGTCAGGGTTCTTGGAATTTTAAACGAGTGTTGTAGTATCCATGAGATGGCAATATGTGTGTAATATTTTACTGTTACAGTTGCAAAACCAAGACCTACTGTAGAAATATTTGGTACACTTCAAATAATTGCTTGATACATCACCTTCTTTTCACTGAACAATCTCAGTAAAGATGCATTTGGCAGAACTGAGAATACTCTGATGTAACTTTTGGACTGTATATTGTCTTGCAGTTCATAATGGGTTCTGCTCCAGCAGCATTTTATTATTTTTATTTTTTTACTTTCTTGTGGCCAAAAAGCAGCCCTGTATTCTCCATATTCCTGATTGATTTATTTACTGGTGAAAACATTAGCGGCCAAAAAATTTATGTGTGGGCAGTGAGTAGTGTAATTGGCAAAGTTTCTGCTGAGTTAAAAAGGAAGATGTTGGCTCTGTGGGCGGCAAAATGAAGTCCTTCACTAAGAAGTAAATAGTATAGGTGCAGACATCAAGACTTTTATTTCTGTTCAGGCTATTTTTAATTTATAGGAGCTAAAGATACTGCTGGGTTGTGATAGAGGGTGATCGTATGGTTCAGAGTGAGAGTTCTGAGGCACTGGAGTACAAGTCAGTCGCTTTCATGGGAAGATCAGATGTTTATTGTTTCAGAGGATCGGTCCCTTTCACTGCAAATAAACTTTCAGACTTGATGAAAATATTTATTAATACAAAGTAGAGTATGTTTTTAGACGTTTCAGTAAGCACATGGACTTTTAATATCCTCTTGGTGTCTTCCATCCTAGGATAAGACTGGGGGAAACAGCAATTTGTGAAGCTAAAAATCAGGAATTTTGAGCTGCTCTAGCTCAGACATATTTTCCTATTTTGCTTTAAAGTATTCATTTCATTGCCTCTTCATCCGTTCTCCAAACTTTCTAAAATCACTGCTTCCTTGTAAAGTGAGAACCTGAAAACAGCCTCTCCTTGTACAGGGTAGAATTGCTGCCGTGAAAAACTTACATTTGTTAAGCTTTGATTCTCTTTCAGAGTTCTGCCACCACACTCTGTCTAGAAATGAAGATATGTGCTACAGTAGAATTTCACAGCAAGTAGGAAAGTGCTGGTTCTAGTCAAATGGTGAAGTTGTGCTTTCAGGATGATTTTATATGGTGTATCTTCAAACCTGGAGCTGATTAGGTTTCAAGGGAGGAAGCTCCTTGGACCTTTTGGCTACTGACCCCTTCTGGAGTGACCTACCATTCACCTGAAACTCATCTTTTTCTGCTCTGCTCTTCAGGAGAGGTCACTGAAAAACATTTTCCCTGACTGATTGTCCCTGCAGGTGATCCTTACGTTTTTGTCCTCTCTCTGTGTCCTGTTTCACACAGAGTTAGTAATTTAAAGCTTTGTGAAGTTTTGCGTCAAAACTCCCACAAGGTAACAGGAAAAAAGAGTTACAAACCTTTTCTCACCTGGTAGGGGACATGAAGAACAAAGCTTTGTCCTTCTATACAAGTCTTTCTCCGTGGAGAACATCAGAGAGTTACTTTTTGGTAGATAAGAGGGAATAACTGTTTCTATTGCTTGGTTTCTAGGCATGGCCTTTCTCCAAGGCATAAATAGCTGTAGTGCCCACTGAGTGCAGGGCTTTGAGATGGGCTTATTTGGGCAGTGGAGAGAAGTGGCTGAGGGATAAAGATGTGAAGTGAGGGTGGGAAGGCCACAGTTCTGTTCCTCAAGGGAAGACATTTTGGGAAAACCTGAGCTCAGAGTGAAGAGCACAAGAGGGAACAAAGGAAAGGCTGGATTTAGGTTAGCTGTGGAAACAGGTTACTGTAAAACTTTTTTAATTAAATAAAATACGAACAAAATGCCTGTGAATGAACCTTTAGTGAGACAGTGGTGGGAAATAAAGGGATGTGTATTTACATATAGTTCTGGGTATCTGATAGCCCAGCTTTGCACAGTACCCAGTGTCTGTGCTCCCCCATGGGGTAACTGTTTGGGTAGGGCCCCTTACCCAGTTGTAATCTGCTGCTCTTTATCAGGAAGATAAATGTGAGCAATGAATTGATGGGAAACGGGCTTAGCACTTGTGGAAGAACAGCCTCAAAAACTCAAAGTTACTCCAGAAGATGTATGGTTAAAAGAAATTGGTGGTATTTGGGCTGTTGGATAAGACTTTGTCCTCTCCCACTGCAGTTTGTACTGTCTGAAATATCCCTCAGATATGCACAGTCTCGTTGCAATAGTTAATCTGCTGTTGGAAGGCTCTGTGGCATCTCTTTGGAAGGGGCATTTTGTTGGTGTACCAAGTGAAGCAGCTGCTGTCTGGTCTTTATGTGGCAGGTGTTTTTTGAACAAGAAAGTCAAAAATTACCCTGTGGGTCAGTACTGTGCTATGATGTTACAAATTTCTAAGGCTCTTTCTGCATTTTTATGTGTGTCTTGGTGTTTTAATCCATTGATATTGGCCTGATTGGTTGGCCAGTTCTTGTCAGGGTTCATACTTGGTGACTTTGAAGCTTTCCCCAAGGCTGTTGTTTTCAGCAGTAGCATTTTATAGAACTTTGTTTGCTACAAGCACTTTGTTTTGCCCATGGATCTCCTGAACTTTTAATGCACTTACTGTGTTATTTTTTTTTAGGCCTTATGCTATTGACGCCAAATTACAGTAGTCTGTCTTCGTAATTCATCTTCCTTGCTGTGGCTGCTGTCTTGCAGTTTATAATCTCAAAAAGTATTGAAACTTGTGTGGAAAAAATAGCTCTCTGGAGAGAGAAATCAGCTGTTTGGAGTCACAACCGCAGGCGATTTTTCTAAATCCTTAAAATGTCTTTCAGGTTATAAACCAAACCATTTTAAGGCATTGTCCTAGTTAATAAGTACAATCTTTGGCTGGTCAGCAAGAGAAGTGACTCTTTGTTTGGTCTTCTGAGTAGGTGGTGCAGGGCTCCTTCACTTCTTTTAATTGGACAAATACATTTTCTCTGTTGGTGATCCAAGCGAGTAACTTGCTATTACTTGGCCAAGGAGGTTTAGACCTCTCTGTGTTGTAAATTGCTACTGTAATTCTAGTTTGAAGTGTCTCATTGATACAGATCAAAAGTAGGTAAGATAAAAATTCTGGTAAGTGGTTGGTTAAAGGACCAAATGTGCCAAACACTGGAATCTATTATTGTGTCTAGCACACACCTACATCTATTTGGTTAAAAATATGTACACAGGGGACTTCAGGGGTAGACTATATATATGTACATATATATATATGTGTATGTGTGTGTATATATATATATAACTTCTTTTAGAAGTCTTAGGGCATGCTTCTACTTTTATGAAAACTCCATGGAGTTCAAATACTGACATACAAGTGTCTTCTGAATGTGCCATCTGTTGTTCAGGCTGTCTGTTGTCTTTAGCTCTTTTAAATTTTGTAGAATATTTTTGTCTTTCCACATCAACTAAAGTAAACACGTTGGGGTGGACATAAAAAAATGTCTTTTATGAGAATTCCTATTACAAATGTCAATACCCTACTGCAGGAAGAAAGCAGTAAACTGCCTGCAAAACAGCTTTCCTGGTGAAGACTGCAGTTGTAATTCTGCACAATCAGGGTAAACATCCACTGTTTGCAAGCCATCTAGTACATATATAAAATAAGCAATATCTGCCATAAGTTTATTTTAAATACTCATAAAAGCACGTCCTGCAATTCTGTTTGCCTCATCATATATTGCCAGTAGCTGGGCAATTTAAAAATTATATCTTATACATGCAGAGTTTAATAGAACTATTGGAACGTACTTCAGTGTTTCAGAGTTTGCAGGGTAGAGTTGTTAGGCTGGAGTTGTATTGGTTAGGGGTGAAAAAAAAATCACCTGTTTTTTTCTTCAGTGTTTTTGTTCCCCATCGATCTGCTAATGTCTTTTTTGACCTGAGCTTGGAACTTGAAAACATTCGGATCTTTTCTGTGAGAGAAGCTGAACAGCCCTAACTCATTAAAATATTAAACCGACAAAATAAAGTCTACCTAATTTAATTTTAATAATTAATAAGCGTCGCTTTGACCATGATTGAAAGCCAACCATTCAGAAGAAAACGAAATAGGCTGGTAAAGCGTGAGGAACAATAAAATCATAACTGTGCTCCACTTCTCCAGTTCATTTGTACAAACTGCAGCCACTTGGTTTCTTTTTTTGAGGCTCCCGGTGTCAGTCCTGGTTCAAGGCAGGAGCAGAGGGGTTGTTTGGGTGAGCTGAGTGGACAGGAAGCGATCATAGTTTAAGTGCATTTCTGGAGCAATTCTGAGAGGTGCCAAGGCTCGTGCAGTGAGAGGCAGCACTCTTGTGTCCATCAGGCTCCGTGTGAGTCCATCGTCTGCTCCAAAATACAGCAGGAGCCGGAGTCCAACACGCAGTAGGTTTAAACTGGGACAGCTCCTGCTTCAGAGCCATTACTGAGGCAGACTTTTGTACTGTAAAAGCTTATTAAATGCATGGTAAGCTTCAAACACGTCGGTATTCTGTTGGATGTAATTAGACTATTACCATGGTTAAATTAGTACACTTGTTTAGTTTTTTTCAGATCAAGGCCTTCAAGAGGAAGTCTGAGGAGAGCCTTCGCCTTGAATATATTTTCTGATGCAAATATCTGGAGCAATCTCGTAGCTCAGAGATACACAACGTTAATTTTAACACGTTGCTCACACTCCCAAAACAGCGTTGCTAATATGTTGTTTTACCGTGGTTGCTGACTGGAAAACAGCAAGTTGGCTTCCGTGTTTTCAAAACCACGGATATTTTTGAAGTCCTTAAACTTATTACACCTTTTCAAGGTGCAGGTTGAAGTCCTAAAGGTCTTGCCTTCCCTGTAGGCTCTGGGAACATACGGGTTCTCCGAGCTTCCTATCAGCAGGGATGTTATAAAAACTGGTTAACTCTGAGTAGTGGATCTAGAGGACACTGAGTAGTGAGTGGCCTTTTAGTTCAGCACGTTGGGTTTTCATGTAGGACTTAACTAAGTAGCTGCAAGATCTTGGATGCCCCTAGCTGGTGACAATTGCAATATTTCCTTTTTTGGAATGGCACTTAGCCATGCCAACAGGAACAATTAATCTGTGCAAAACCCAAAACCATTGAAGAGATGCATCTTGAAATGTAGGGATGAGCTAAAATAATCCCCCAAAATCAATCCCCCAGAGGATTTTCTATTATTGAATATCTTAATACAATTAATAATTATTTATAGGACAGTTTCTTTTAATGCTGCCTATTGGTGGTGGAAAGTGAGTTGATTTTTTTTGTTTGCTCACTTGTGATTCAAATGTAAACATGGCAGAGGGAATGAGCCTTCCTAATTCAGCTGTCTGGCCAGTCCCTCATAAACAAATACTAGTCAGACCCTTTTATTTTTCCACGCATTTTTGGACCGAGAACAAATGTTTTTTTTCTCCAGTGTTCTTGAGAGACTGTTTTATGATGAGCTGTGACTTACTGTGTTGTTTAAAAAAACCCAAAGTAAACAAAACAACATTTACTCACAAGGAGGCACAATATTTGTCATGTTTAACCTTGTTTGTTCAACAGAGATAAGAAACTGCCTGAAGGCATCGGGAAACAGGAATTTTTAACTCATAGTGTAATTAATTGATTTTGTTAAAATACGTTTACAATTCCCTTTCTCTGAGGACTGGCCATGGAAGAGGTACAGATTGGGTAGAGGGTTTCATTTTTCCCTTGGCAGAGGATGTTTGTTCTGAAGCATCTGAGTTGTGTGCGGACATGAATTCCTGTGGAATCCTTTTTTTTAATCTTTTTTTTTTTTTTAAATTGATTCAGAGATTAAATTTCCAAATATTTTCAATATGGAATTTGAAATGGCGGTAGCTATACAAATAGTGGTGTGAGGAAGAGAATACAAACTCTTCCTCCACTGCTGTGAGAACAAATCCACACATAAGGCCTGGAGGGAGATCTCCTGATCTCCCACCTGGCATTGCTGCCCCCACTGCATATGATAAGGAACAGGGGTTTGTCATAAAATTCTTGAAATAACTTGGAAAAGGTTGAGATCTGGGCTGAGAAACTGAGAGAGTTTGTTTTGTTTTTAGAAGCTCATCTATATTCTGGCTTTGTACGAATGATTTAGGACTCGTCAGGCTTTTTGTCTGACCGTGCTGATTTGCATTTCTTTAAAATGATTTTTTTTGTGTGTGTGAAAATGATATTTTTAGAGAGGCTTCTTTCCCCAAGTAACAAGTGATCAGGCTACCTCCTCTGGGACCCAGCTGAACTCAAATATTCAGGTTGCAAGATTTCTCGCAGCCTGTGTGTAGATATATTGCTTATATTGGCCAAGTCTTGGTCAGATTGTTTTCTTGGTGCTGCAAACCATCCATTAGAATTTTCCTCTTTGCCTTATGGAAATGAATTTCTGGACTAGGAAAGCTGCTTGCTTTCCATCTGACTGGTAACATACTTCCACAGCAAATAAAAATCAGTGTGGTTGTCCCTGCCCATGGCACAGGGGTTGGAACTAAATGAGCTTTTAGGTCACTTGCAGCCCAAACTGTTCTGATTCTATGATCTGAGACCTGTAAGACTCTAACTGGGGGAAAAAAAAACAAAGAAAGAAAAAGAAGAAAGTATTTTCTGTGTGTCGGTGTCCATAAAGTTTGTGGATTGCTTTTTTCAATAAATACACTTACAACTTGATTTACGTGGCAGAATGTAATTGTTTAAATAGCTGTGATTTCTAAGTATTTAATTTCTGCTGGGAGTGTTTTTGACAGGAAAGCACAATAGCCATTACAGAACAGTGTATCAGCTTCTCCTTCATCAAACGGATGTTGATAAAATGTCTGGAGTTAAAAGCTGGGGACACGCTTGGGTCTGTGTCGGGTTGGGATGCACGTAAGGGTCTGGCCAAGCAGTCCATGTGACACCTTGAGCCTAAATCCGTAAAGCAAAAAGCTTTTTTTTATTTTTTTTAAGCTAGTCATTATTGAAACGGATAGTTATTTAGGGAAGGTTGCTTAAAGATGTTTAATCATATAGGATGTTTGGTCTTCCTTCCTTGGAAGGATGACATACATAAGGATGTCGTGTTTTTTATACGTTTGGTTAACTTGTTTTCATACAATCATTGATACTGAGAAAACAGAAAGCTCATAGGAGACACCTATTCTATTAAATCAAAATCTCCTCCCCGTTTTGAATAACACAGGAAAATGTTTATCTAGATGTTGAACACTCATTTGGTTTGGTTTCTGAATTTTAAAAAAAAAAGGCAAAGTAAAGAAGTGATATAAATAGGCTTCTTATATACTTGCCATAGTGTGACTATATACTGTGACTATATATATGTATATATAGTGTGACTATATATACGTATATATAGTGTGTCTATATACTGTGACTATAGTCTCCAGGTTGGGTTTTTTGTTCTTTTTTTATTTTATTTTTTTTAAGTATTCTGTTTTTACAAAATATTTTTAATTGTCAAAAAAAAGTCTTTAGGTTTTCTTAAAAGTGAGACTCTGGAAACTTCATGTAATTGCATAAAGAACATTATGCTCTCTTACGTGAGCAGTAAGCAACTGTTTATACAAATAAAGCAAGGTTGTTAGTAGCCTTTTTTCAAACAAAATACCTTTTATGCTGCTTATTTATGAAACGTTCTTAAAATATAGTTAATGCTTCGGAGTACTCTGGGGGTAGCAGTGGAACATAGGGCTGAATAGATGGGGTTTTTTTGCTTCTTTGTATTGATATTTCTAAAAGTAACATTGATTTTTTTTTTTTCTGATAAGTTTTAAGGAAAATATTTCATGAGGGAGAAAACTCCAGATAATATTTGCTTGTCCTTCTGCTGTGCAAATGAGCTGATAAATCATCTGACACCTGTTTGTTTGGCAAATAAGCGAATTCGCATGGAATATCAGGTAGAATTAAGGATTAGAAAGAGATTAAAGCAGTTTTAAAGGACCACTTCCAAAGGTTTGTGGGGTTTTAAGAGCGACGGCCTGTGGAGCAGAAAGAAAAGCTTTGCTACCAACAGGATGTCAGAAATGCTTGAGGGTTTCTTTATGAAACACCTTTGAGTGCTCGTGGGTATGGAAGTGTCAAGCAATGTAATTAGAAAAGTCTGGTGAAACCTGGTACCTGTAGTGCTTTGCTGGCAACTGCCCACGGTGATCAAGTGTGCCCAGAGAGGACCTGCTTTATAAAACACCGAGAAGTAAAGAAGGAAAAGTGGAGTTTTGCAGCGCTTTGGTTTCTGAAAGGAAACCGCAGCTGAGTATGTGAAGGAAACCAAAATACCCAAGGTACTTCGTAGAGAGAAAAGGTGGAGTTACCAAGTGATAACAAATTATTGCAGTGGCTGATATTAAGGTGGAACTGGAGAAAGGCCGTGGCAAAGGTTTGCCTTTCATTGTCAGCATATTCCTGGTGGCAGTGGCCCTGTCTACCTCGTTTGCTCAGGTTCTTGCGTGGGGAAACCAAATGGACTTGGAGAATTTTTGGTCAGTCAGGCTTGTCTTGGAGGTGTGTAGTAGGAGGAAACAAGCTCAAGTTAAGAGATGGGAAATCCTGATCAGATACAAGGAAAAAGAAAAAAATTGAGGGTGGTCAAGCGCTGGAAAGAGGTGGTCAGAGAGACCGTGGCACGTCTGCCTTTGGAGGTGTCCAAAACTTGACTGAACGGCCTTAATTTACTGTGCTTTTAAGCAAAGCGTGGGACTAAATGTGCCTTCCATGCTTAGTCAAGGTTACAATTCCATGTTTGATCTGCAGGAGAGTAGCTTTTAATTTAATCTGTGTGATGAGGTTCCTTGGGGAGCGAGGTGTGTCACTGCACTGCCCTGCTCTCCCAGCCTTTTGGGCCCCCCGGGTGCTCGTGGCTTCCCTCATCCCAGCTGGCGGGCTGGCAGGAGCGGCGTCGGCACAAACCTCCTCTGGGGAGCCCCTCGTCTGTCAGAGGTCTGAAACACAGGGCTTGTTCCAGCTCCTAGTAACAAATAAATCAAATGCAACTATTAAATCGACTTAGGGTTTCTTTGTAGGGATTCCCGAGCTGAGTCATGCGATTCGCAGTCAGTGACCCAACTTGTAATTAGGAGAGATGATAGACTCGGAACTTGTCCAAAACTCATTCATATTTAGCTCTCACTCTCCACAAATCATATGCATTATCAGCAGTATTTTATTGATTACACTTTTTCGTATTAAAAATTGCTGGAGTCTATAATCTTAATTTTGGAAAGGCTTTTAAAAGGTATTCAGGAGCACAACTGATGGAGGAATTGATTTGTTGTCATTAGAACAGCTTTATGCAGAGGCAAGGAAACCTCAAGCCAAGCATTTTCTAAAGGCATTATATGCTGCACTCCTGCATTTCTGGAGATGCAGGTTGTTCCAAAGAGGGGGGAAATAAGGAAAAAACCATCCAGCTTATCTTCTTCAGCCTACAGAGCTCTCACACTGTGGTATGTGCAGTATGTACTTTCACAGTTTGAGTATTTCCAGAAAACCGGTCAGGTATTTTTGCCTCTTTTCATACAGCAGGTATGGTATGCTGATGGGTTGAGTTTTTTTGTTTGTTTTAATATATGCTCATATTATAGACATATTTCTATATGTATTTTTTTATTATCTTATATGAATATTTTTCTGTATTACATTTTTAATGTATATTCTGTATATTCAGACCTATTGTTTAATGAATTGGTGTGACATTGTACTTATTTCTTGTAGCTCATGATTTATGTAGAGGAAATATGATTTTGGGGGAAGGCAGTTCCAAAGCTGAATCCCTCTTTTCTGTAAGAGGGGACTAGTTGATACAAAGAGTTTCCAGTTAGTTGACTGGGACTGAGCAGAAGACTAACCTTGAAGAAGTTCCTGTAGAGCAAATCTGTGCATGCAAAGATTGTGTGTGTTTTTCCTCGTCCCCATTACAGGTAGGAGAAATTCTGAGCTTGCCTTGGAGTGCTCTGGTCACTGCAGGGCCAGGTAGGTGGTGGCTAATGCTGACTGTATTGTAGCCAAGAGATGAGTGTGGATTTATTTTCAGATCAGTTAGCAGAGTAACTAGAGCTGTATATAATCACCTTCTAAAAAAAAAAAAATCTGTCAGAAGTTTTATGCATAGTAAATGTGAAAGCCACAATATGGAATAAATTATCAAATGGCTCAAGTTCAATGTCTCTTTGAAGGCTACGGGGGGGGGTAGAGGAAATTACACTTGTATTTTACACCTGACAAATTGAATTATAGCAACAAATCTGTATAATTACAATTCAGACCATGATTTATTCTTGGAGTTGGGTAATTAGAAGCAGGACTACACTTGAAGGTTCAAATTGGATTCTTAGAAAGAGTCCCTTACATGAATATGACCCGTACAGAAATCAGTGTTTTCATCTCTCCTATTTTAAGAATTTTGAATCATAATGTAAAGTGACTCATCCATTATTTCCTCATCTCTTCATCAGCGAGACGAGCAAGAAATTGTTCCTTTGATTGTTTCCCTGCAAATGGGAAATCTTTACAGTTTCTTCTCTTTTCAGCAGGCATTCATAAATTCAATTAACATTAATGAGTCTCACATGTGCGCTTCCAGAGGAGAGGGGGAAAAAAATAACGGACCTTTTGTCTCTGCAAGTGTGTGTTCAGCTGCAGGAAAAGAAAGGAAGAAAAAGGGTCTGGTGAGTTGCAGGTTGCAAAGTCAGGAGCTCCTGTCTCCTTTTGGAGTAGCTGACACGTTCCCCTGGTTCTCTCCCCTGTCAAGGGTCCTTGTAGGAGCTATAAATGCAGGATGAGCAGTGCTATCAGTGAAGTGGAGAGTGCTATTATTACCTCCAGTTCTAAGATTAATTACTAATAGGCCACATTTTCAGCTGAATGGCAGGTTTGCAATAGGGTTAATGTGACTCTACTTCTGTCTCATGGCATAACTCCATGGGAACAGTGAGAAAAAGTAAAAAATATTAATAGCTCAGTGACCTATAAAGGAGTAATACTTAGTGCCCCTCCTCTGCCGAGTTCTCCTGGTGTCCCTCTAAAGAACAGGATCGATGTGGCAGGAAGTTAGGGACATTTTGTGTTATTCAGCAACATTTCTTGTTTACTTATGGGCACTCTTACAGCAGCTATGACTTTCCCAATGACACAGGAGGTCTTGATCAAGCTCAGTGCTGTTAGCAAGTGAATGGGGTCTTGGTAAATTAAATACTGCCTCTAGAAAAGCATCTGCTCCTGTTGCTGGAAAAACAGTCTCAACACAGGGAATTTTGCTTAATTTAATTCGTTGCCAATTAACCCCAACATTTGATTATTGGGTATTGGGGTCGGGAATGACGACTTCAGCTGAGGAAACATCTCCCTAAATTTGGCAGGGGTGAGGCTTGGGGTGGGGTGGGTGGCTCACAGCAGTGTCACAACCCACCACAAGGGGTGTGGGGTCCACCCCAAGTCCCCCAGCAGATCCTCCTCCCAAACCTGCTGTGTGTCCCCACTACACCTCCTCAGTCACAGCTGACATGCAAAAAGGCTCCACAGAGCTCATTGCAGTATAAATACACTGAAACCATATGGTCTATCAGAATCATAATATCACTTCAGAGGTTTAGAAATAGCATGTTTATTAGCTGTAATCACTTCAAAATTTTCGTTTGAACGAATGTTTAAGTACTCAATATAGTTATATTTCCATACAAACCTTTTGTGCAGTTCGGTTTGGAATAGATGGCAGCATCATTCACCTCAAAAAAAGAATGGTAAAGGGCTCTTTGGTCATCCCTGTGTCCAGCAGCCACCTATTAGGATCATGGTATAGAGGTACAGGTTGCAACTCACTCCACATAAGATGATCTAATGTATACATGTATATAGGATGCTCTATGCTTTAAAATAACTGTTGTTGCACTTTTCTCTCAGGAAGCATTTCCTGAAACTATTACTATTTTGCAACTGTGCTTCCTTTGTGTTATTTGAAGTTAAGCCCATTTTGTCCTGACTAATTACTGTCTCTCCTCAATGGTTACATCTTTCAGATATTTGTGAGCTGTAAGAATCCTCATTACTTGCATCTTTTCCAAGCTTGGCATGCTTAGCTGTTTTCCTCTTTCTTCATACATCAGTTCCTCTGCTCTTGATTATGGTGTGGCTTTTATTTGAACTCGCTCCAGCATTTCGGCACAGATCTATCTAAACGGTTCCCAGTAGTCCATATAAAAGGTGAATTAGAAGAATTCCAAGGATGTTGCTGGTGATTCCTTGATGTGTAGATTGTTGGGGGTGGATTGTGCAGTCTGCATTTATAGTGGCATGTGCTTATGCTATACATAGTCTCACCAGCATCATTGGGACCACTCACTTCATCCTATTCTTATCACTTCCCTGTTCCCTCCTCCACTCCTCAAATTCGTTGCCACAAATGCAGCATTTGGCTGTGGGTAGACCTTTAGTTTTCTGGAGTCTCTAGTTGTGCTATGACTTCCTCATTGCCTTTGACGCATCAGATTTAGTTTTCAGCTTCTCAGGAAGGTGCTTTGATAAATCCTGGCTTAAAATACTTGTAAGATAGGCTCGTTTGTATTTTGTAAGAATAATGTGAACCTTGTCAGGAGCTGACAGATTTATTTCCTTCTGCACTGTTAATTGCTCTAAGTTGTGTATTTGTGTGGATATATTTGTTCTTTCTCTTGTGAACGGAGAGAATTAAAAATGAAGTAGTTCTACACAGTTAGAAACAAAAGTTTTATTTCTGACCTCTTTGTCTTTTACTCTTTGCCTTATTTCCCCCCTGTGTGTTTTTTTCCCAGTCTGTGTAAAATCTCCCTAGCTCGGTTAGCATTCTGTGTCATCCTACTCTGTGCAAATCTCACCTGGATGGGTCCATTCATTTTCTAGGGCAGCTCTTTGACCTCTCAGTCCGTTCTAGCTGACCCTCCTTAAGTGATTTTTCTAGTTACTGGGGTGATCTGAATCCACTGAAGGTTTCTTTTTGGGGAAGAAAAAAAAAAGTCAAATTTGCTACTTACATGGCAAATATTTAGAAATACCTGCGTTGTGTTGAACTTAGATCTCACTGTTGATTCTTCTGCAGTTGTACAATTTAATTTTCTCAATTTTGCCATCCTGACTAGATTGTCATTCTTATCACTTACCATCTACTGCAACCATCATTTCTTCATAGACTGAATTTTTAAAATGACAGACATAAATTGAATGAAGTCGAGCTTCACAGCAGACAAATGCTAGACACCAATACCCCTAAATTAATTTTTAGCTGTAACAAAATATGAAAGCAGTCAAGACACGTGTGGTTATTTAATCTGAAGAAGCATCTTGCTTTTGCAACACCCATTTCCCAGGGACGCCGTAGACCGCCAGGCTGCAGAAATACGCATTATTGTCGACTTTTTTCATAACAGGATTAGCTCTCACATCTGTCTGTTCTCTTTTACCCTTCGTGGCTGCAGGGAAGCAGAGGTCATAACTGGCTGAGATTTTGTGTTGCTTTGCTTTGGGGCAGCTGGGCTGTTTTCCTCTGTCCCCCCTTCTCCGTGCTGGGGAGCGAGGTGCCTGTGGGTCACTGGGGTGGCCCAGCTACGTTGCTTTCACTCCGGATAAAGTACCAAAGTTGGCCGTGAAAGGAAGGAAAGAAAACATCATAAAACTTTAAAATGCAGTGCTGACAAGTTGTTATGCATCCTTGAACACTTTAAAAAATGAAATAAAATCCTAGCATACTAAGATTGCCTGGTGATCGATCATTTTCATGACAGAGCTCTGTATTTGAGAAATACTTGAAAGAAAATAAACAGATTTAGTTATTGCTTTCCTTGATGCAGCCCAACTCTTTTTTTTTTTTTTAACCGTATGGTAAACTTTAAAATTTTATGTTTCTTGCTGCCTTTTCTTGCTTCCTTGGTTCCATTTTATATCAGTGATTTGGAGGAGTGGGAGCTACTTATAACTACATTACTTGTAATTGAAAGGATGATTTGTTAAATGCAATTCTCTGTTATAGACCTTGTCCTTTTTAATGTGCTCCTGCTTTACTTTTCTTTGTCACATTCTCTTTTCTGCATATTTTTCCTTTCTGCCTATACCTCCCTAATGATTGCTTTCTTTTTTTGTACTTTTTTTGAGGTTTGTGCCATTTCATATCCCAGATCTTTGCAAGCTACTTCTCAAAACCAGATGCCATTTTAGAACTAGATTAACTGCCTTTGCTCAGCCAGAAAATGAGAATTGAAGCTCTGAGCTTTTGTTTTGACATTTATGTTTTTTGTTAGAAGTAAAGGAACATTTTTGATTATGTTGTAAGAGTAAGGTCTCTAATATGGTCTTAATTGCTTTGCTTGTTAATCTGTTAGATCTGGTAAGATGTAATGATGCCATTGCAGCTGGCATTTAGCTGATTGGAAAAACACGACAGTTTTTGTATTTAGGTGTTGCAAATGAGAGAATGGTAAAACTGGTTTATGCTACTCTTATTTTGCTGCTTGTAATACTCCACTTTTGCTGTTGTGAGCAGTTACAAGTGAGAAGAATCCTCATAAAGCCTCACTAGACAGAACTCTGAAGTTTGTGTTTCTTAATGAGCGTGTAGTTATTGCTGCTATTTCTTTTGATTAAAAACTGGTTTGAACACCAGGGTAAGTGTGTGGGTGTGCAGAGAAATACACATATATAAAATGTATTTTCAGAGTCACCATTTACTCTCACAATATGAACAGCATGATGAAGGCTGCATTCAGGTGGATGTGAGCAAGCAGGGTGTGATAAAGTGACAATGGAGATATCTCTTGTAGGATTTTCTTGCAATAATGTTTTTTTTGGACGAGGAGATAATGGCAAAATTGAAGTCTGTTGTTTTAAACTGATGGTGAGCACTTAGTCTGATGTGAATTCACTTCCGGGTCTGTAAGATAAAGACCTGAGCTGTCACTTGTAACAAAAAGATGAAAAGAAGTTATGGAAAAGTGATTTTGAAGGAATGAGGAGAGGGTGAGGCAGCAGAGTAGGACTTGGCTGGTAGCAAAGAGCATGTATTGCTTCAGCAGCATTGCAAGAAATGCTGAGGGGAGTGTCAGCAGGGAAGAGGGCAGTGTCCACACAGGAGCAAAGACGGACTCTTCAGAGAAGTGTGTGACTCTCTGGCCATTTCTTGAACAGATCTCAAGGACCTGTGGCAGGATATAGCTTTGCTCAAGTGTGTAATGAGCTACGTTGGGAATTGCTCCTTCTGGTGTACTTGTGGGCTACGTAAAGTCAAAAAATCAAGGGGATACTGAAAAAGCATGTACCGAAAATTTAACATTGCTTAAACTTCGTGTTTTCTGAAAGGCATAGAGGAAAAACAAGGTTGTGAAGCTTTGGGCTTCTCCTGTCAAATCTCATCAAAGTTGAACAGTTTCCCTTCTGCTTTTTCCAGCTTGTCTCCCACAAGAACAGTATTTCTAGATGACAGTAACAATCAAATACTCTGATAAACATATGTGTGGCAATTCAATGCTACCTGTGCATAGACACTCATGTGCTTGCTGGTCTGTGTATGTGCTTGGAAAATGGTCAGGCCCTGTGAGGAGTCAGGCACCAGTTATGTGATGTTTGGAGTGTGTAGAAAAGCTAAATGGCTGGAAAGCAGCTGCCTTGTTAGATGAAGCCACTTAAGGAGACATTTAGTGAGGAGGTAACATCTTTAAAAATATTTAGTGCCGCTTGAAAAAGCAACTTTATGAAATATTTAAAAAAGCAGCATCTTTGAGGGGAAAGCTTAGTGGTTCTTGTGCAATAACGTTCCTATCTTTTTGTGTTACAATCACTCAACTGATAGGAAGAACATCTCTTGATTATTTTATACTTAGATCCACTTACCACCTAGAAATACAGCTTGTCTAGAAATATATTAATTGCTTAAAGGTGTCAGATATCAGAAGAGAACTGGCTTTGTTGCACTGTATTAAATGTGTTAGAATACTAGTTTAATATGTTCAAATCATTAGGCAGGCACGGATCATGAGCCTTTCTAGCACTTGAACACAGCACTCCTGACTCTTCATGGGATCAAAAAGTGGGATTTTTGGAAAGATCCCTGTGTATGTTTTGCTTGCTTAAGCTGTATTAAATGCCAGTTTTCACTGTTACATTTAATTTCTTAATGAATGCAATAGATTTTCTGTTTTCTTTAGTGTTGCCTGCATGTAAATTAAATTAATCCCACGGTAAATTCATACGCGCACTCGATCCTCTAACTGTCAAGCTTTTGTTGTTAGCCTTGCAACCATTTGTTTATCATCAGACTTGTTAAGTCTTATGTGTTGAGACCAAGACATGTACCAGTCATTCCCATTTCATTCTTCCTGAAGCAAAGTGTCCGTTTCACTCATTTTCAGTGTTTTTAACAACATCTTACAAGCTCTCAGTAAGTGGCAGCTTTTCAAACAGGGTCGTGTCTTGCTTTTCCACTAATAAAATGTACCATAAATGAGATATCTTGTGTGGTCTGCTCTACCTGGGCAGTGGGGAGTGAATCACATGTTTATTCAGATTTTTGTGTCTAATATATATATGTGCCTTTGGACACTTCAGGTATGTCTGACCTGTTGAATAGCCCAAAGATTGCTCCAATTTCTGCCCGTCTCCACGTGGTCTCCTCTGATCTGTGCCAACGAGTGGGAGTCAGGAGAGCATTACTTATGCCTCTCCTAGCAATAACTGGGGAATGTCTAAGTCAGTCATTGGGATGTAGGAATGATCACATTACTGTGGCTTAGAAATGTTACCCTGTGTAACCTGAGCATGCTTTTAGCCTGAAAAACGATGAGCAGATCGATTCAGCTTAGCTTGCTTTCCTCCTAGGCCAAGGTGCTCTGGATTGCCTTGCCCTGCTCCCAGTTGAGGGCAGGCATGAGGATGTGTGTGACAGCTGAGGGCTGTAACCTCCTGAGAACCTGGGGCTGCCCGTTTGAGCCGTAGGACCTGCACCGACGTGGCTTAAATGTTGCAACGTTATTTTTGCCGGCATCTGCACGGGGGTTGGAACCGGATGATCTTCAAGGCCCCCTGCCAGCCCAAACCATTCTGTGAATTAATTCTGGAGACCTGCTGTAGTCTTGAAGTGAATTACCTTGCCCCCTTTTAGCACACGTTGGTGTGGTTTGCACAGCAGTGCTGGGACAGGGGAACTCCACAAAATTAAACTCCCCTCTGTGACCCTACCAAAATGCATGTTAGGCCATCAGTAAGGGTCCAACCCAATAACTGACCTTTGGACAGCTTTGAAACACATGAGTTGGGTCTAGGGCATCAGAATTAATATAATTTGAAGTCCAGGCCCTGATCTGCTTGTGGTACTTGGTTTATTTACAAGCACTGCATCAATCTAGAGATTCATCCTCTTGTGCAATTTCTTTATAATGTAGATGTGGCCATATGTCTGCATATAATGTAGGCTGAGCTATTTCCAGAATCAGCATTTTACTCTGCAAGGTGAAAGTGCAGTTAGATATTATGCTGATAATAATTATAATTTCCTTTGCAGCGTGTAAGGTGATAAAGCAAGACAAAAATAAAACATTTCAAATTTTGTATTACATGCTTGCATGAAAACATTCCCTTTTGCACAGATGCATACAAAGCACACGAAATTCCTTCCCTGTGTTGCTGGCAATGTGTTTTACCAAGTAAGGAGGCACAAGGGATGCAGGTCTGTAGAGCAAGACCATCAAACCCTGCAGTGTGTGCAGTGGATGGGCCTGAGGGCTTTTCCTTCCTGCTGGCTCTGATCTGCTCCAGTGGGCTGAAAGGCCGGGAGCAGGTGGAGAGTGTTAGGCGAGTCCTGAAGTACATCTTCTAGTGTCATGTGTGTGCTCCAAGACTTCTCCGTGGTGTGAATCAACACGTGGTAAATGAGAGCAGTTGGGATGTCCGGAGGCTCATGCTTTGGGAGATAAAGCACTACTGCAGACACATCTGCTTGTGTGCTCACTGCTGCCAAACAACATTTACTAGAAGCAGGTTTTTTCTTTCAGGTCAGAGAGATGAAAGTATGGCACAGTTCGATGGAATGTTTTCGTTAAGTTAATTTATATTCGCAGTTGGGTTCGCTGTTTCTCCAGCAGAATATTCATGTGTGAATTAATTGGTCTGCTAATCATTCAAATCAGTGGGGGTAACATTTAGGTAAACACCCAAGAACTAAGCTTTTAAGAAAAGTTCAAGCTCTCCCAGAGCATTTGAAAGCAGAATCAGTGTCGTGTCCGTCTGTCTGTGTTGCCCTTAGATTGTGTCCTTCTGGCTTCATTTGGGGGTAATCACATCAGTAGGAAGAGCTGTACTTTCACTGTCTGCCCCTATGTTCTCCAGCTCTTCTCTCAATGATTGCATCTTTAAGTAGTTTATCCCTTCCACTTTATTGATCTAAGTTCACAAAACGAAACTTGTGATTTTCGCACTGCATATGTTTATTTCCTGATCTCTTTCCATTTAGGATTGTACAAACTGGGTCAGAAAAACAAGGCACAGTCTTTGGAAATGTTGTTTAAAGATGGTGAAACCTTTAAATGCTTTTTCATCTGACACTAGGCAGAGTTTGTTGTAGAATCCCAGCAATTAAGTCAGATCACGTGCTGTGCTTCATGGCCAGGGGACCAGCCTGGCACCAACACAGCAGAGCTGCCCTCTTGCATTTCCTTAGCACTTGTTCCCACATCACTGCATCAAAATAACTTCAAACTTCTGTCCAACCTTCTCTAATCACTTCCCTTAGATCCGGACATCTGCAAGATCATGGGAAAAAAAACAGATTTAGCTTAAGGATATTAAAATAAATAAATTAAAGTCTGTTTTACTCCTGCTTTCTAGGACAGGGACTCTGGTGGAGAGCTCAGGATGTCTGAAAGCTCTGATTGCTCTTGCTCTGTCTTGCACCAGTGCTGCTTTGCAGTGGGACATTGCCAAGACTTCTCTTGGCTACAGAGCTCCTTCTGTGGCCAGAGGAGTGTTACCTCTCTGATGTATGTTCTTGTCAAGGGTCTTCTCCATGCTTTGATAACCTGAACAGCAAAGATTTCTCCCTGAAGTTGGTGGCAAAAGGCCTGTTGAGTTTAATGCTGGGGCTCCTTGCTCATAGTGTTGACTGTTTGTGTGAGACTTTTCTCCTTGATTATGTAAAATATGTGCAAATGTTTGCATTAGATGATGAAATGTGTACAACATGAACTTCTGGAACGTTATTGCTCACTATTGCTGCAGCAAAATGCTGAGATGTATATAAAAGGCTGTAGTATTTGTTAGAATATTGACTATTTTGTGCATTAAGAAACATGCATGTGAAATGAAGGAAGACAATACCTCTGTAGACTCCCCAATTTTCCAAAGGAAACCAGTGAAATGCCAAGCATGGCTTGCGTATAGGAGTATTTTACAGAGCTTAAACGATACCATTTTCCTATGGAACAAGGCACAGGCAGGTCACTTGTATATATTTTAAATTACAAGGTAGCGAGGTTGGTAGTGATGCATTTTCCTGTTGTTACTGATGTACAACCTGAGCTGACAGCTCCCCTTAACAACTGGACATAACAGCCCTAAGTGGGGTGACTGCTACCTGCCTGTGCTGGCTCCTTCTGTTCAGCTGGCTTTTTGCCCACCTAGAAATTGCTCAATAAAAATCGAGTAAAATATATGGGCAGGTAGTGATCTTTGCAAAATCCCTACCAACCACCTTCCTTATTTTACCTCCCACATTTACTGTTTGTTGGTTGGGTAATATTAGCTGCATGGTTAAATTTAGGGGGGGGAAATGACAGGCTTTTCTCAGCTGTAAGGAAGCTGATCAAGCTAATTTTCAAATAGATCGTGTAAGGTAAAAGAGTAATGTACAAATTTTGATCTGAACTTGAAGTTTATAAGTGGCACAGTTAGAAACAGTCATTTATAAACCAATAATGTGGATAGCGAGGGGAAAATGCTGAGTTTTGAGAACATCACAGTAGAGGTAATTGCAGGCCTTGCACCTTCTTTAAAAAGAAAGAAACCAAACCAAAACCAAAGAGCTCTTAAGTCCTTTTGGGTTCAATAAATGTTGTGTGGGTTGTAAATGCACATTTCTAGAGCAAAGCCATGTGTAATGCTGTATAATTTGGTCAAAGTGTCACCACTCTGACCATTTGCTGCCACTTGGTGCAAGTGGTGCAAAAACCTGGAGTTTGGTGGGTTTTGTTGCGTGGCTTTGTTGGGCTTTTTTTTTTTTTCCCTAGTTTTTGTTGGGTTTTGTTTCTGAGTTTTAGATTTTGATGGAAAAAGACTCGCAACTGGACTCGCTCTTGCCAGGTACATCCGAGGAAGATTAGCTGGCTCTGACTCAAAGCGAGCAGAAGGACAAGAGCGGTTCAGCACAGCTGGGGACGGGAGTGGGAAGCCAAAGCCTGGAAATAACCATTGGCCGTGTCCTGGCAGGCGGGAGCGGGGATCAGATGACTCTCAGGAAGGGTGGGAGGGTGCTGCAGCATCTTTGTTGTGTGACATTGGAGAAACCTTGAGCTGATCTAATTTTCTTTGCCAAAAAGTGGTTTATTAAAAGCGGGATGTTCTTCGTGCTTTTTTTTGTGTGGCAGCTTCTTGCAATTCCGACAGAAAAGCCCTGTAATTGAAATGAAGTGACTTCAGTCCGTATCCTGAATGCATCTGTTTGATATTCAGCTTGGAAAAAAAGGGGAGGGGAAGTGTTAGAGGAGATAATTAGAGAAAAACTAATTAAATGCATTGCTTTGTATTTTTTATGATCTTACTGCGGAAAAAAATATATATTAAATACTCTTCACTACTGCCCTCTTCTCTCCTGCTCTCTTCTATTTCATTTCAAAGCTGCAAGTTTTTTGTGGGAGAAGATTTTTAAATTTTTCTTTCAATGCTTTGAGATAATTCTAAATATTTGTCTTTTCTGCCAACTGACTGGACTCCTTGAATGCAAATTTTGATGAGGGCATTCAGATGTATGAAAGGCTCGGGACGTATTTAAGCAACAGACCCCAGCTTAATTTTTCTTTGCATCTCATCCTCTTACACGTTTCCAATATCTGTTAAATACTAGGACTTTCTTGGAGAGAATGGGAATTCCTGGTTACCTGATCAGCAGCTCTGGATACATCTCAGCCTGATGCCTGGGGTTTGGGCAGCCAAGTGCGTGGCAAAGGAGACAGATTGCTCTTGCTCTGTCCAAGTGCTGCTAAATGCTTCTGGCTCTTTGGTCGCATGGAAGAGTAACAGAGTACACAAGCAGGCACTTCAGGATGGAAAACAAACGTGGAGGAATTTGCCATTTTTCATGATGATATAAGAGCTGCAAAGCTGTGATAAAATTATTACTGTTCTTTGCATCTAATGTTGGTTAGAGTTGGCAGGGAAGGTGTTCTTGCTCCCTACAGTTTGGCCCCAAACTCCTGACACATCTTCAGCCCAAATGCTCGTATCTGTGATCCTGTGGGAACCCCAGTCTCAGAATTTTTAGGGGTAAAAGAATAAAAAGTAATAATAATGAAAACCCAAACCAACACCCTTGGAAAGAAATCCCAAATAATCACCCCTCCCCCCAAAAAAATCCCCAAAACAACAGGATGGTCCATTACACAGTAGAAGATGTTTACACAGCGAGAAGCATGAGAGCTCATCAGCTCCTTTATTCTTGTGTGGTTGGTCTGGAGAAGTGGAGAATTTTCCCTTTTCCCTGTGAGTGCAGGGAATGTCCCATCAGAGTGAGCCCTGCTCTGCCCTGCTGTGGAGGCTTTCTCTTCCTTTGGCTGGTTCTGCTCTTTGCAGATGACTCCTGTGATGCTGGATTTTGTTTTCCTTCTGCTTTAGTTGGTGTCTGCTTTTAGTTCAAAATCCGCCCATGGCGTTTAGGCTGTGTAACATTTATATATGTTATTTTAAAATCACAGCACTTGCTTTTTTTCCTTCCCCCCAGATCCCTGAGTAATTATAAGAAGGATAGATTGTTTTATCTACAGCTTTTCCAGGCACAGTAAGTTAGGCAAGAAGGTCATCTCTTTGCTCCTATTCAAAAATCTGTGTTGGCAGCTTTTAACATTCTATATTCCCGTGGGAATTAGCCTAATAAGAGAAATATAGGTAGAATCACAGTGATTTTGTGGAGGTCTGATAACGAGGAAGAGTTTAATTGTTAATTATTGTTAAGGTAATAGTGACTGGTTTACATTTGTAATATCTTATTGACAATTTACAAAGGAATTGGCCTGGAAGTCTACTTAGCAAGTTTAAAGTTAATATTCCTGGAAACACGTTGTGTCAGCACAGTCCCACTCACCTGCAAGACAGAACTTTAAAACAGATGCTTGTGGTTTACTCTTTTATTACTAAATAATGAACACATAGACACGGTGCACCTCATATGTAGATTTTTTTGTAGGCTGTAGAGAATCACTCACTTTTCTGGTTGGATTATATATGCAGACTTTTTATTTGAGTGTTGACCTGTCTATCTGAACACAATTTCTTTGGAGCACAGTGGTGATGAATACTGGACTGGGTGACAGACATTTGCAGTTCAGAAGATGGGTATTAGTTAACTTTGGGCAAATAAACCAAGAACAGAATGATTGGGATCCGTGGTGCCATCCTTGGTTTAAGAGTAACCAAGGGAATAAAGTAGAGAGTTGATTTCTGAGAAGCAGAGGAGGTAGACTGGAAATACAAGCTTTGTCCCTGAGGGCTCTAGTCCATGAACTGTAGTTCATTTTCAGCTGTGCTGTGGCCAGCTATCCAAGGTGGTGAAATCACCAAAAATGTGGTTTTTTTCTGGGAGCCAGCAAAGGATTTTGTGTTAGAAATCCATAATTACTCTGATTTTATGTTTATATCTTGTATGCTTTCAATTTTAATGATTTTTGGAGCCTCTATCAATGAGTTCCTATGAAGACTTTGAGTGCTGTCAGACTGTTGGATTAGAGAAAAGTGCAATGGAAAGTAATCAGTATTAGCTGGTGAGATAGGGTAGGTGAAAATGCATTGACTGTTACCTGTCATCATCAAGTTGGGGACTTAAAAGAAAACCCAGAACAATTTTTATATTTTTGACTCATTGTTATTGTTCCATTGAAATAGGAAAGGGACACTGTATTCTTTAAGGCTGTGGAAAAGGGGAATTAAAAAGACTGAGTCTTCCACAGCAGTTACTTTTATGGAGAAGAGTGTGGAGCTGCCAGGAAGGAGCTGGCTGTGACCTGTGAGGATTAAGTGTAGTTACAGCACCTCAAGGGAGAAGGGAGGTGAAGCCTGGTCATAGGTTTAGTCAGAGGGATGCTTTCCCAGGAGAGGGAACTGCACCTGGGAACAGCCCTGACATGACAATGTGGTAATGGGCTCATGCTTTAATTCCCAAGGAATTTAAATTCGACTGTACTTAATTTTGCAATCAATGCCATAATTTGAAGCAGCCTAAACTGATTATTTTATAGTGTAGTTTAGTATATTTGATTTAGATTATTATTCAAAGTTTAATGTATTTGCTTTAGTCCCTTATTTAAAGTATAAATCAACATGTAAGATAGGATGCAGTTCAGGGGGAGGCTTTTAGTTCCTAATTCATCATGGGTTCAAGTGTCTGTTCTTGTGGGTATCAAATATTCCTTCATCTCCCTGACAGATGAAGGCATTTTAGACTTTGCCTTAGACCCATGTGCTCTTTTTCTCCCCAGTGTTTATTTGTTCCTCTAAGCTTTCTACTTTTAAGTTGTTTTTTTTCTTCTGTTGTGTAAGTCAGCTTTCCCAAATCCTGGGTTTGCAGGGATGGGCGGGCATGTAAAGCTGGCTGTGCATCTGGCTCGGCAAACCAAGGAGAAATGACTGAGCAGTTGAACTGGGAAATAAATGTATGGCAGGTTGTGCTTTTTCTTTTCCAGTTCAGGGGAAACCTGACAGGTAACAATATTCATTAAGCACGCTATTCCCTATTACTTATGCAGAGATTTAAAGGAAAACCCAAAAGAATGAAGGAATACGAGAGAAGTAGGAAGAAGGATCGTTTTTCTTTGTCATCTTCTGTCTGTCCAAGTATCCACCACAGCGGGGCAGCAGTCAGCAAGCGTGGGTTGTCTGAGCTCCAGCCTCCTGTCGCCAGCGTTGCGTATTTGGCCAGCAGGAGCTGGGACCCGCAGTTGGTTTTGACTGTCTGTGTGTGGTTTCTTTCGAGGCGCACTCAGATGTACCCGTTTTCTCATCTGGATTAAGTAGCAGTTGCAAACTGCTTGGGTTGGTGTTCACGAAGAGGAAGAAATGTGTTACCAGCTGAGGCTCCTGTCAGCACCTCTGTCTCCAGGGTTCCCATGCAGGTTTTGGAAAGCGTTTTGTGAAGATGCACGTTGTAAATTAGCCATGTCTGCCAATGACAGCTCTGTGGTTGAACTTTTCCTTTCTCTTTCTTCTTTGGATTGCTGATGTGAGAAAGGTAATTTTCCCACAGTAACCTGTAGTTAGAAGGGGGTTACAGACTTCACAGGCTAGATTGGCTTTGACTCCCCTAAGGTTCATATTGAATGAAAAATCCTTCTCTTGGTGACAGCTCTGGGCTTTTGTGCCATTGACAGTTTAGAGTACATGTGGTAGGAACCTGGTAGATGGTTAATGCACTGCAGGCTCCAGAGGCTTCTTCCATTCCTTTTACTCTTCATCAAGCCCCAAACCTCACTGAGAACGGGCCAGGGTATGAGCAGGAATGTGTGTGTATATTATTTTTTATTATTTTTAATCTGTTAGCATTCTTCTAGCCTAACTCCTAAAGTGTTTGCCTATTTGAGATTAATCAATTATTTTGATCTTTTTAGAGCTGATTTTAATGGAGTCAAGGAAATGTTGTTTCCCAAAAGGAGGACCAACAACAGAAAATTCAGCTCTTCAGAATGTAGTAGTTACCTTAGTACAAGAATGGCTTCTATAATGTTATTTAAACGACAAAGAATTGCATGAAAAAAACAAAAGGCTTAGGTGAAGGATTTTGCAACATGTGCTTTCTGGCTTAAACATGCCAACCCAGTCTTCTGAGCTGGCTGCCTGGGATTTACATGGGAATTGATGGAGTTCATTAGGTACCTAATGACTGTTTCAGGTTTGGGTCCTTATATTTTAAAGCAGTTGTTATCCTCTGTAGATCTATTGAGTTGATTTAAACTATTGTGTGACAAATCCCATTAAGGTGATGATTTTGTTATAATCTGTAATAAATCCTTTTGGAAATGTTATGATTATCCCTGATGTTTTCTCAGCCGATAGATTCCGTCATGCGGTGGAAGTAAATAAGTCTAATAAAGGAGGGAAAATGAGTAAGAATCTGAAGTCACATGTAAATTTAAGCATGCCTGGAGTGTCTAAAGAAGGAATACTGCTATATTTAGAGTGATAAAATTCTATTGAGGCTGTTGATAACCAGAGGGAAAGTAACTTGTTCTTCTTTTTGCTGATTTGGAAAGGCAGCACTAGGTGTGGTCCCGGGCTTGGTACCCGTGCACGTTCTCCAGATGTGCATGGCAGTGTATATCACTGGCCCAAAGTGGTGACTTATGGTCCAGGCCTGTTGTGTTGAGAAGACTGGCAATTTTGTATCTATATATAAAAAAAAAAATCTGATTTCTTTCCATACACATCGTGTATGTGGCAAGCAGCCAGGAAAAAAGTCTGACCTGGGAGAACTGAAGCATCTGGCTGTAATGTTGTTGAGAAAAACGTAGTGCAAACATGGAAAAAATGTAATAATGTAGATAAATTAATTAATCTCTGCATGTCTTGGTAAGAGGCCCAACTTACTTGTAATAAATCTTGGAGTTTTTTCAAGATGTAAGTTCTTTTGAACTGTCAGCTTGTATGTGTGTCTGACAAAACTTATAATTAGATTGGCATATTGAGAAGGTTTTGGCCTCACAATATTGAGAATACATAGTGGTTTCACCAGACTTAGTGCTGAAGATGGAATAATGCTTATACTGAAGTCAATAAAAATAAATATATGAATGTTAGTAGGGTTAGTGTTTTATCTAAAAGTATGTAACAATTGGCTACTAGTAGCTAGTTCTGTGTGTTAAGAGTAGTTTAAATGTTATATTATTCTTTAAGTGACTGATGCAAGTCTTGTAATAATTAGGATGAATTGTCCATTCCAGTTTTATCTTCCTGAGGTAATTATGGAGAGAATGTTTTCTCAAAAAAAAACCCCCAAGCGTGTTTTTTCAGTCCAGTGTCTACATCCATTGGCATTGATTATCATCCATCTGTATGTACTTTGTGTGTACATAAAATATGTGTAGGTGCATATGTATTGTTTATAAGCCTACCCACATGTCAACCTCCTTTGTTTTGCATATGTCCAGCCCTTAAATATTATGTTTTATTAATGCTCCTTTACGTATACTCACTGCTTTAAAACCAGAAAGAACTGTCAGTAAACTGCAGTTACATTCAAATGGCCAAAGTATTTATTCTTTCTGCTAAATCCTGGAATTACAGGATGGTTTGGGTTGGAAAGGATCATCTCATTTCCAACCCCCCTTCCCAGGGCAGGGGAGGTTGCTCAAAGCCCCATCCAGCCTGACCTTGAACACTTCCAGGGATGGGGCAGCCACAGCTTCCATGGGCAACCTCTGCCAGGGCCTCACCACCCTCCCAGTAAGGAATTTCTTAAAAAAAAAAAAAATCTATGACAATCATATACATATATAAAATAAATATAACAGAGTTGGGTTTTTTTCCCCAGTGAAAAGAAACCGGAGGGAAAAATGTCTCTGCCATGCAAAGATTACACAACATTCCAGTCTTTAATTTTCTCCTGCTTTAAGTCTTAAGCAATGACTTCCAGACTGTGTGATGGGCAATGAACAGGGCACAGAAATAGTCAGTGTACTGAATATTTTTTTTTTTTTTTGCTTTTGAGTTTTTTGTCTCGGCAGCAGGGTTGTGTGTAGAAGGGTCTGGGATTGGCATCCGTTTCCCGGGATGGCACTGGTTTAAAGGAAGGAGTGGGAGAGATTAGTGAGGAGATGGTGAAGAGCTGCATCGATGGTTTAAGGTTGTTTCGAAAGCTGCTGACTGGTGAAGGGAAGGTCTGTTGTTTCCCTAATCTGCCAGTTAATTGTTTGCATTGTTTGTGTGGAGATTTACCAGCAGTAGGTGGGCAGTGCCAAATAAGGAACACATCCTCTTGAAATGAGGTTATTACAACAGGGCTCTGGCTGGAGCCTTCTGCCCAGCCCCTGTTGCACACCCTTGCTCAGTGCTCTGGAGCTGGGAAGTCCTGTGGAAACTTGTGTTGTGCAGAGAGATGTTCCAAAACTCAGCTGTCTCTAAGACCGAAGCAAAGGCGGTAGCCAGTTAAAAAATATCCTTACTGAATGTCCTCCTGTTGATGGCACTGCTCTCAAGTGTCTTAGAAGTAGATCCAAAGTTCCAGCAAATTCGTCTGTGAAGTTCCTTGGGGTTTCTTTGAGGATTTTGCTACAGGATCTTCGCTGTCTGTTTTTGAAATTTGGTGTCTATTGCCACTGCTGTTTTTATTTTTATTGTTAGTCTTGCCTTTTGACAGGGAAGCAGTTCTGTCTGAGGCTCTCTAGGTGTTCTCACAGCTTGCTTTCTCCAGCACAACTCAGCAGATACTAGCAACTTTTGATACAGTTAGTCCTGGTTTTCTTCTCCCCCCCTCCACTAAATTATTAGGTTTGTGTGTATTAGATTTAATTATTTTGCCAAACAAACCCTCCAGGATTTTGTGCATATCGAAGTTGATGCTAAATGTTGATAATTTAGGAAAAGATGTCAGTCTGCTGTATTTTTATATAGAAGCTTCTTAAGAAAAAAAAATTCTTAAGTATGTTCATAATTTTATTCAAGAATTTTCCTCCTAATTTTAGGAGGCAGTATCTTTCATATGCCCTTGCTCCTCTTTCTCTTGCTCTTGCTTTCACTTTCTCATATAATTTAATTTCTGTGGCCTTCCTGGCATTAACGTGGGGTATTCCAAGGCTCTTTCCCTGGTAGAAGCTCAACAGAAAATTTAGTGGTAGACTTCTTTGTTGGTATTTGACCAGTGTTGGCTGATGAGACCAGTGTAGTCCCTTCCCTGCGTGAGCTAATAGTTTTCTCTCAGTATTTCCATTGCAAAGAAATGTCCAAGATTACCAGAGCTGGCAGCAATTTCCCACGATTATTTATTTTTCCCCAATTTGCTCTGTTTATTGTAGCAGTTTCTTAAGTCTTCTGACCAAAATCTCCCCTTTTTTTTTTTGAGAAAAGGAGGCAAGATATCAGGAGAAAAACTGATCTGTCCTTGAAGATGCCTGTTTGGTCAAGGGGGAGCCTTTAAAACATGTAGCTTCACTTTTACTCCTCACTTCTGCTTTATGGGTTTGATACTGTTGATGCTAATAAAAAGGAGGAGATGAAAAGTTTCATCAGATTTTTTTCCTAAAATCACATCTGAGAGGCTTGTTTTTTAGTGTCTGGAATTTCCTGTGTACCAATGACAATACAAAATCAAAAGTGTGTTATTGTTACACTGTTTATAATGGGTATTTATCATAAAGGTGGGAGTTTTCAGCTCTGGAATTTTATAGCTGGTATTTAAAAAAAAAGGTTGGAGTTTTCAGCTCTGGAATTTTATAGCTGGTATTTGGAAGCATGAAATGACTGTGGGTTTGAGTGATTACCTTCAAGATTTTTCAGAGGGAATGGTAAATGTTACGTTAGGAAGGAATTGAGCTGGTCTTGTCATTCCTGTCCATGTTTTAATGTCTGTTGAGTATCCAGGATGCTTTGGGTGCACGCAGGAGACTTTGGAAGCAGAATGGTCTGTTCCCATTTCCGTTTCAGTTCTACTTTTTCCCCTTCATGCAAGTTTTCCCTGTTATGCTGCCAGCAAAAGAGACAGTGTAACTATTGCCCCCATGCCAAAGGCATCTCAAATCCTGTCCAGACAGTCTGCAGGAAGGGGAAGGAGGGAGAGGAGATGCTCTGCAACTTCCCAGGGGCGGGATTTCGATTTATCAATTGAAAACTTCCAGATTGACCTCCAAGCATTTCATAACCAATCTCAAAACACTTATCCACAATTTCCAAGCATCCTCCAGCCTGATCCCGTGGAGGGGCAGGTGATTCATTATCACTGCTCTCTAGGAGAAGATTTCTGCCCTCTCAATCCTGGTTTGTGTCACTGGTAGTTATTTGCAACCCTTACACCCTGTCAGAGCCGACCGGGGCACTGAGGGGGCTTCTTACAGCGCCGAGTTGATGGGAGCACTTCTTTAATGGGGAGGTTTTCCTCCCCTGATGCCATTATGTTTCATTAAAAGACTTCAGATCATCTGAAATGCAGAAATATGCTCCATTAGGTAAATGGTGAGTTTGTGACCTTTGTGTGTCTCGCAGTTCTGTGGTCTTATTTATTCCAGCCACAGTAACAGGCTTGCAGGGCTGTGTGACTCTGAACCGAGTGTGAAAGTGTTCACCTTAAATAAATTGGGCTTGCGAATAAGCCAGGACAAAGTTTAGGAATTTAGGTACTTACTTATTTCCAGGTTGTACGACTAGTGTTGTTATGAGTTCTGCCCCGTGGCAAAATCATTGCTGCTCTTCCCAACTTTCAAAACGTTTGGATTCAGAATCGTGAGTATGTGGATGGACTCAAGTTTTATTTATCAGTTTTTAAGGAAGCGTTTCCTTAAAAAATTCCCATTTTTACCACCTGTCCTTAAAACATCCTGTGCCACGCAAGCTTCGGGTATCTTGGCTGTGTACCTGGTTTTCTGTTACATGGGTGCTCTGGGTGGATCCAATTCAGCTGGGGTGAAACCCACGGAGAGCAAATATCGCTCCGGAGAGCAGAGAACTTCTCTGAGACCTATGAGATGTGACAGAGTTCTGCTTAGCTGATAAATTGCACTGTAGCAGGAAGGATGCTACAATGAGTATTGATTTCTTTTGTGCATAGAACTCATTTTACTCCGGCTTGTGAATTGCCTTCATGAGCTGACAATCCATTAAGGATCACTTTGTGTGTCTCTTCCTTCATTATTGCTTCTTTTTACTGCTTTCTGCTTTACTGCCTTTAAAATACATTGTCAAGGCAAAAATAAAATAGGTACAGGAGGAACTCTAATAGGAGCAAGGCAATTTGGCTCTTGGTAAATTACTTTATTGCAAAAAATATTTTACTAGGGGACTATCTACAAAGACAATTTCAAGGAGCTAAACATATTATATTAAAATTATTTTATAGTAGGGTAACTCACCTAATGACTGTAATTTTGTGTCATGAAATACACCTTTTATTCTAAGATTATTATTTTTTTTTTAAGTCTGAAGACCTAAAATTCCAGTTTTATGTGGACATAATTTAGTTTTGTCCATTCTGCATGGTCAGTCAGTGCCTCATATTCTGAATATGTGCCAGTAATACCTTCACAGATGCAATACTTAGTTTTCTTCATGTCCTGGAGGATTGTTCCTTTTTATTCAGAGTAATCAGGGAAATACTGTGTTTCTCTACATTAATTTTCTTGCTTTTTCAAGGAATTAGACAAGGTTTGTGACACGTATGCAATAGTAGAAAAAGCCAAATTTTTTTTTGTTTTTGCTAGAAAATGTGGTATTTTCCTTAATCACATAATCAGATTGATTAGGTTTTGATGTTGTAAGAAGGGTTGGCATTAGGAATGTCTAGGTAAGGCTATCAAATATAAGACTAGCAAACTCAGAGGACCACTGCACTGTGCTCCACTGTGGCAGAAAGTGTGTTATTTTTGTCACCATGGAAGAAAGCCTACTATTTTTGTCGCCAAGATAATTTTTTTAACTCGTAATAACTTCCCACGTGCATTTGTTTTGTGTCCTTTTTGTGCTGTTTTGTTCGGTGTTAGGCGAGTCTTATCTTCCCCCAAGCCTCCTCCTGTTACCAGCCACTTCATCTTGGGGATGGATACTGCCTCTCTGCAGAGTGATTTGTGCTCTGGTGCTGCTGAGCTCCATTGAGGAGCTGGGCTCTGCATTTTTGGGAAACAGATGATGCTCTTCAAAGCTGCTCTAAAAAACCAGAACTAACATGTCCTGTGGCACTGGCTATTAAAATTCAGTTTAATGTGGTCAGTCACACAAGCAGGGTGGCTCTCACGTTGCGGGGTTTTTCTGTTTTCCATTTTTTTTCCCCCTGCTTGGACATTTGTGTGAGGATCTGATTCATCTGCTTCCTGCAGCTTCTGGCGGGTCTTGAGTTCTCCTGCCAGGAACCTCAGCCCCAGTTCCTGCCAGGAGTTCTCTGGTAGGCAATGACCTCATTAATCTCATCTCTTGGCTCTCCCTGCAGCGCTTCTTGGCTATTTCTACCCAAAAGTGACTCGAAATACATTAAGCAAAATTGTTTTGTACAAGTGGCTGGCCAGACTCTTGATACTTGCTTTTTTCCCTCTTGTTTCATTAATGAGGAGAGCTTTTGGTTTTGGGGATTTCTGGGGTTTTTTTCCTTTTTTTTTTTTTTTTTTTTTTTGCAGGGGAGTTGACTTTTATTGGTGTGTACTACAGCATTCACTTTTTTTTATTTGTTTAGGGTCAAATCCTTGCCCATGTACATGGGAGCATCAAGAGACACAGAAATAAGAGGTTTGTGCCATTTACCACTGAGTGTCAGGGGGGCTGGAAGCACCTGCTCCGTACTCAGGTCCTGTGACAGCAGACACCTCACAAATGTGTTCTTATCCTTTATGGTGGTCACTCAAGCAGTCAGGAGGGGAGCTGGGATTAAAGGGGTCTGTAATTTGCTTGAAATCCTCTCGAGACTTCTGTGGAGGATGGTTATGAAGCAGCCGCTCGTGTCTCTCTTTCCCCGTCTTCGTCTTCCCTCAGCCCTAATCCCTCTGGTGTTTTACCCTGGTGGGTTGGATGTTGTGGACCAAGCCGTGGTCAGTTTTGTAGCATCATCATTATGAGCTCAGAGCTTTAGAAGTGAGTTTTGACCTTTGTTTCTCTGCTGGTGTGTGTTAAATGTCACAGTTTGTGCTGTGTAAGTGTACGCCTGTTGTAGCACCTCAGTGGTGTGGCTTTGGGGTGCTGGATAATCCCAGTGCTCATATTGAGAGCCAAATCGAGGGTTAAATCCCAGGTTTTGTGCTGAAGTCATAACTCTGCCATGGGTAGATTTAAGAACTAGAAGCTCAACATCCGACTACAAAAATCCATAGTAAGCATAACACCCCTCCCCCCGAAAAAAACCCCAAACCAAACAAAAAAAAACCCCAAAACTGTCGAGCTTGGCTTTACCAAGATGCTTGGTAATAAGAAAAGCAGTTGTCTTGTATTTCTTCACAATGAGTAGGAGCTTTCTCAATAAAAGGGCAGGCTGAACCTTGTGAGGCTTTTCAGTGGGCTCTTACAAGCCATATCCAAAAGCTGATGGAGCAGTGGCAGGAAGAATGGAAAAAAAAAGTCTTATTTCAAATGAAAAATTATTGTCTCTTTTGTCCTTATGTTTTTTTCATATCATATCACTTGTCCCACAGAAAATTCTCCCATCCCTTTTCCATTTGTAGTGATGTGCTGGGTAGGAATGTTTCTTTCTCTCTTTGTAGCAGAAACAGTTTTAATATTCAAAACATTAATATGCTGTCAGTTTAGTTCACCAGTTTTTTATTGGTTTTCTCCTAATGCCATTGCTGATTTTTAACACTACTGCCTCAGTAAATACCACCTTATTTTCCTAAATTTTGTTACAGTTTATGATTTAGATGGTTGACCTGGTAACTCCTGGAACTCTTAGGTCAGTTCTGCATTAGTGTAATAGTTTCTCAGCAAGATAATTAATAAAAAAACTCTTGAGAAGTGGTTTTTTTTCCCATAAAGTCATTCATATCCCAATTTTTACTGTTGCCAGCTGTAAGTTTTCAAGGATTGGGTAAAGAGAACAAATTACTAGTGAAGTATGTGGCGATATATTTATTCCTTACAGACGTTCAAGCTCCTCTAAGGTTTGAAATGGCCACTTTTGGTTTTAATATCCCTTTGGCTGGAGAAAAGTCACTGCTGAAACATGGAAGAAAAATAGCTTTAAAATAGCTTCGTCCACACTTGGACGAAGTAGGTCTGCTTTTGTTGTATATTTATTGGAAATCTTTCTGAATGTGAGCCTGTCCTCACAGCTCCTAAGTGGCTCTTTATAAGCTGGGAGGGACTTTGATGGTTCAGTGTGCCAATGAGTTGGACGTGCAAAACTAAAAGATTAGGAGAGAGGTCACCACATCAGTTTGTTCTGTACAGGACTAAACCCAGTACCAAGCAGTGACTTTCCCCAGGCTGAGCTTTGTATGCAAAGAAGACATGAAAGGATGTAGGCTCAAACTCTACATAATTCCCACCTCAAAACAAAAATGGGAGGTCAAAAGGAAGCGGGGAAATAATAAAACATAACCTTTTCAGAAGGGAAAAGTATTAATTTCCCTCTGATTTTAATGAAAAGAACCCCACAGCTGCCTGCCAGGTGAGCCAGGTAACGTGTGTCATTGTGTGAAGCTGGTACCAAGCAGTGCATTTGGAAGAAACTCTGCAGAGTATTTAATGGACACCATCTAGTGAGAGGAAAGAACCCCACAGCTGCCTGCCAGGTGAGCCAGGTAACGTGTGTCATTGTGTGAAGCTGGTACCAAGCAGTGCATTTGGAAGAAGCTCTGCAGAGTATTTAATGGACACCATCTAGTGAGAGGGTCTGGACTGTTCCCGACTCCTGATGCTTTGTTACAACCTATGGGTGTCCATGAGAAGAGGCAAACAAACATTCTAGATGGCAGAGTCACCTCAATGACTGAGAAGTTGTTCTGAAAATTGTGAGTGTAATTAACAAGCTGTTAAGATGTTCAGTAATGAGAATAATCACCAGATGTCTGGTATTCCAACTCCTCTTAGGTGTTTCATTTCTGTGACATACTACTCGTTTGTTGCTACTGGCTACTTTGAGAGTTAATGTGTAATTTTGGGTGGTTTTAGTAAGAAATATAGAACAATAGTTATATCAGAGGATCTTCTCCCATGTACCAAGCAGTGACTTTCCCCAGGCTGAGCTTTGTATGCAAACAAGATATGAAAGAGTGTAGACTTGAACTCCACGTAATTCCCACATCAAAACAAAAATGGGAGGTCGAAAGGAAGCGGAGAAATGATAAAACATAACCTTTTCAGAAGGGAAAAGCATTAATTTCCCTCTGATTTTAACGAAAAGAACCCCACAGCTGCCTGCCAGGTGAGCCAGGCAACGCGTGTCATTGTGTGAAGTTGGTCCTTGGCCGAGACAGAAGGACATGGAAGGTTAGAGGAAGGCAAAGACCTCAAGTTGCGTTTGGTGGGTCCAGCCAGGACAATCTTCTTGGTCTCTGTGCTTAGAGCATTCCCTGGGATGCAGCCTGGCAGCAGATGGTGGAGACAGGATGCTCCCTGGCACCGTGCAGCTGTGACCCGACTATTTTAGGTTGTATTGACGCACTTCGGTAAAACGTCTTTAAATTTCACTTATGAAGTTTTGATCTGTTACATTTATTTTTGTGAGGTGCAGGGTTTGAGCTGTATTTAGCCAGGATGAAGAAATAAAATCATTAGCGTGAAATGCAGCCATTAGTTCAGTCTGAATTTAATTGAATTTATTTCGCCTTGAATTCGGGTTTCTTTTTATAGTAGTAAAGCTGATTGCCTTAATTCATTTTTATACACTAGTAATTTAAAATACTTAAAGTATAAGTTGTTACTTTAGTATCACCGTACTTGAGAGAGAGTGTGAGACATGCAAAACTAAGACAAATTTGAAATTATGTGAAAACAATAAGGGCAGAGGAATTTTAGGGGAAAATTATTATTCCAGTAATTTTCAACAACAACATATTTAACATATAACTCTTCTAATTATGGTCATTTGAACTAATTTGACTGAGAAGCAGAGAAGTTAGTGGAAGTTCATCCTACATTTTTGCAATAAAGTATTTATAATGAAATACTTGCCTTTCATTCTGAAGATCTGAGTTTTTCAGGGCTACATAGATAATCAAATTTCTTTTAGCTTAGTCTATAAAGTGATGGTTGAAAGTTTGGGATTAGGAAAAGTATTAATGTTACTTGTAATGCTATAATACTTGTATAATACTTGTAATGCTGATTTCATGGTAAGATGCTACTGAACTTTGCAGGTCTTTATTATGCTTTATTATTTGGTGTTTGGGTTAAAATGCTGGAGTTGGTCATTAAGGCACAGGGTCAGGTTTTATTCCAATATTGTTCTTCTGCTACCAGTTTTTAAAATAACAGATCCGTGTGGGGGCTGTGTTGTGATGGCCCAGAATGAAAGAACACTGATATTTAAACAGCCCCCTGGGGCTTTTGGCCACATGAGGCTGCTCTGTGCTTCAGTGAGGATGTTGGCTTTGATTCCTGGGGATTAGTGACTTAACCTGGATGCAGGAGATCTGAACACAGCTCATGGATTTATCCTTGACCTTGAACAGGAAATTTAAAAAAAGAAAAAGTAGGTGTGAACACAATTAATGGCTATCAAAAATTCTGGGCTGTTTCTGGTTTCTGTTATCTGTGGGGAAAAAGAAGATGAAAAGAAACCTTTTTATTCATTATTTTAAGTATTCTTGTTTTGTCATAGGTGCCTGGGAAAGTAAACTGTTCATGTCATGTTTTTGTAAAGATTAGTGAAACAGGACCACAACTTTTGTCTGTTGACTTAAGGAACTAGTCCTCTCTGCTGAATATACCAAATGTCATAGTGCAGGGATAATATTTGCATAGTTGAGTTATGCATATTTAAAAAAAATATTATATATACTGTAAAATAATTGAAAAAGAAATTAGAAAGTTCTATAGCTATTTTTGGTCAACCAGAGGACACAGCCTTTATCTGAAGGTTGACTTCTGTTAGTTTTCACATTTTGAATATCTATCACAAAAAATCTGTGTGATTGCACAGAAATATACACTGATAAGCCTGAAGCGTTTTTTTTCCCCATCTAAACATTTTTATCTTAAAGCTTTAAAAAATGGTTTAGAAATTAAGAATAAATGTGCTAAATTTATCTTAAAAAAAACAAGACTTGACTCGTAAGCACGTAAGGAACGATCCTTTTTTGCATGGGACCAAAGGGTGGGTTGGCCCCGGGGTGTCCAGGGAGCCATTGTAAAAACAGTCAGCATTCCTGGGGATGAGCTTCACAAGGTGTGGTAAGTCCCATTGGTTTCTGTGAACTTAAAGAGCTGAGGAAAATTCATAAATTGTGTTGGACAAATGTGTGTGATTGCTTTTTTTTTGCCCGGAAACCAGAGAGGTGTGAAATTTCACCTTTTCCTCTTTCTCTGAATGACTTTTTTTTAAAAAAACATGGCATTGAGGAGCCTGTTTGGGGTGGGAATGATGTATTTTGATGTTTTCAAAATATAAATGTGTACTTGGAGCTGCAAAACAGCTACTAAAACAGCTTTGTAGTGAGCTCTGCTTTCCTCCTGAGGCACGTTTTCCCCCTCAGTCCCAGGTAACCCACTTCTGATCTGGACAAACAATTTTTCCAGTAACATATCCAGCTCTGCAGCTCCCTTGCATGTAATCCATTGGATGTATCTGTCATATAACTAAGAGAGATGAGGGAGTTGTCTGATGGCAGCAGCATTTTTCCACTCACAAAGGAGGCCCAGACTGGACAGTGTTGGGAGACAGGGAGTTACTTTACAATGTTTTGCTAAATTGTTTTAAAATCAAATGCTTTATTCTTTTTGTAGGCATTTCAGATCAATAGAAAGAAGATAAAATGTTATGGTTTGGGTTATCTGGTAGATCTTTGAGTCTTCTGGCAGAAAATGAACACTCTATCTGATGGAAAAGTCATTAATAGCTCTGCTGTATCTCGTAAGGGAGAACCTGGATTTCACTCAACTGTCCTTCAGAGCTTTAGTTTGTGTTTAGCCAAATCTTCTGATCTTTCTTCTCAGGCTTTGGCTTTTATTGAAGTGATTGTTTTTGTAAAAGAAAACAAAATTTACTTACATGTCACAGGTTGTTGTAAACTCTTTTCCAAGCAGCCCAGATAATTTACTGAAGAACAAAATCCTCAATAGAGCATTTTACAGGGTTTACAGCATTCTATCAATAATGAACAGGCTCCTCAACGTATACTTAAGTTCTGATGAAACAACCCCGAAAGTATTAATTAATAAATTATAGAGCTGTGTTTTCACAGTTTTAATCTGTTTGCCTTTGGTTTTAGATAAAGACTCCCTGCTGGTTGGGGTTGTTCTGTTCTGCTCGAGATAATCATCAAATAATAGCTAATTCAATACAATGATCAATTCAGTTGCAGATTAGTGTAGCATTCAGCAGTAAAAATAAATATCCCAAAACTGTACACACCCAAAGTAGTGTTTAATTCTAATACAAATTACGCTGAATGTTTTACAAATTTGCATGGCTTGTTTGCAGTCCCGCGGTCAAACCGAGATAATGAGATCTAAACACCAGGATTTAGGCTCAGGCACAAATAACTGCAGTGTCTCTAAAGGCTTTAAGGCTGCCTTACTTTCACATATGCAGCTCTTAAATTTTGCAGCTTCAATCCCTGATAAACGGGATTTTTAAAGTATGAGAAGAGCTTATCATGAAAGAAAGAACGCTTCGTTTTTTGTGCCGGGTAAAGTCCTTTGGAGGTGATTACTGTCTCATGAAAACACCGTGTTCAGTACTCCTGTGGCACAGGCATCTGTCACTCAAACAGATGTCACCCCATAAACCCGAAAATGCAACTTTTTTTTCCCCATTCTCTGTGGATAAGTGAAGCCTTCAGGTTCATCTACTCGGTGACATTTGTTTAAGTGACAGATGTTCACGTCTAGTAGCCCTCAACGGGGAGGTGACCTTCTCGTCTTGATGGGAGTTTTGTGTCAAGTGCTGTAATTATTTGTATGCAGAGAATGTATTCCTTTATGAAGGATGAAATTCATAAGGATGTTTTCACACTTGGGGTTGCTCTGTAAGTAGTGGAGGGGCTTGGAAATAAGCAGCAATGTCTCAGGGTCTGATTCTAACCTGCCCCAAATAGAACGAGATTAGCTCAACGAGCTCTGTAAATTTAAAAAACCCAGAGAACACCAGAGCTGTGGAGGATGGATGGTATAACAACAGGCCCAATTTTTTGAGCTTCTTTCTCCTGGGTGGTCTAGATGTTATAGTAAGTCCAACACTGAGGATTCATTTGCCAAGGAATGTCTGCACGTCCAGGGAGTGCCAGCAGAAGGTTTTTGGCCTGAAGAACTGAAACCTCCAAACATTTCTGTTGGGTCAGTTTTAACTCCTGGTGCCAGGTGAGGGCATTTAAGCCTTGTTTACACAGGTGATGGGAGTTTTTTCAGCATGCTGGATTCTGCTCGGATTAGCTTTAGGAAGAGTACATTTACTCGGGCAGAAATGATGGTTCAGGTGTTGCCATCTCTGCTGTTGTCTTTGGCAGCCGTATCAATTTCTGTGCTTACATTCTGAATTTAGGGTTTGTTATTTGTCAATAAGATGTGCTGTGTCTCCAAAATGTTCTCTCGGGACAGGTAATCCTAACTCTTCCTTTTAGGCCGTGACAGATCCTCCTTCAGTAGCCCCAAATGAATTGTTTCTGCCCCTCCCAGCCCCTTTATTTTCTAGGTGTTTTTAAACCTGTATCACTTGTACCCAAAAAATTCTATGACAGAGTTTGGTTGAAAATTCAGAGACAGTGCCTTGAACATTCTGATCTTTTAATAGGAGCTCCTTGCACAGCTTAGCCCCACAAAGAGTCTTTATGAAGTAGTACAAAAGACTAAACCCTTTGGTGTAAGTTATATTTGGCAATGACATTTTGTTAATTGATTTTATTTTAAAAGTGAATTCTTAGTTTCATCAGGAGTTTTGCAAACTAATTGGAAGTGTAGCACTGAAGTCAGTGTACATATGGCGTGCTCCTTGTGTGCAGCATGGATCTTTGGCTCTTTGTTACAGTGTGTGTTAGGGACAATCCTGGCTTTGGTGACAGTGTGTGAATGCCTGCAGCAAGAACTCAGTGTCTGCAGTGATGGTGCCTAAGCATGAAAGCAAAGAGAATTTTTAATTACAAAAGAAGGGCATCAAACATTTCTGTAGGAACATGCTTGTATTTACTACACAAATACGTCCAAAAATGTGCTAGCCATGACTGCCATAAGAAGATTACACCTCCAAGAGGTCAAAAATGAAAATCAGTGTTTAAGCATCTGTATTTGGGTCCTCAAATAAGCAGTGGCTTTTTCGTTTGCTTGGTGTTTTGCTTATTTATTTATGGTTTTTTGCTGTGGTTTTTTTTTTTGTTTGTTTGTTTTGTTTTTATGCTGCTGGATTTAATATTTCTGTGCTTTAATTTCTTGTCAGCAAACTGAGATTAAAAGAACACCTCTGAGGAATGAAGTGAAGGTTAATGTATTGGTATTAAGCACTACAGAGAAGCCATTGAGAAAATTAATAACACGCTGTTGAAGTCTCAGTTTACATTGTGTGCAGTTCCAGTTTTGGTTTGCCTCCCTTTTTGCTGCAGCTCACTTTAAGTCTGGGTTACAAGTCTCAGGCTGTTTACACATGGAGATTTTGCCTGCAAAAAGTTTTTTGACTTAAAAAGTCCATTTTCTTAAGTGAAATATCATCTGGGGTTTTTTTATAAGCAGTTTAGAGGCCTTAACATAGTTTGTGGTGTTTTACTAAGCATGTGGAAGTTGACTGCAGGGTTCAATTTGGCACTTGTCTACATATTTCTTCCCACTTCTATAAAATTGGTATATTAAGTTCTCATAATGTCTTATTTCATTACATGCTTGTTTGAAGATTACATTGAGGAGCTTCCTAAACAGACAAACAAAACCCCAAACATCCTTTTATGGTAACAAGACTGTGTCTCAGAACTGCTTATTTACTGGAGGACGTAAAGTTTCTTTTGGTCGTCTTGAGAAATTTGCCCCGCTCTCCAAGGGTAAACCATAAAGAACAATTAAACAAACTAAAAATAAAGCCAGTTATCTGTATATTTGTGAAGAATAATTTATTAAGTTTTGCCATATACTATTCCTTACAGTTGTCTAAAATTTAATTGAAAGTGAGTGAATCTTCTTTAAAATTAATTAAAACTAGTCCACAAATAAGCCGCCGGCACAACAGATTTTTAAGATATAGATTTTTAATTGCTCCAGTATTTTCTTAAGGTTATGTTTTCAGTGCAATACATCACCAAAATGAAGCGTAAGGTACAACCTCCACACTATTTTAAAAGGCTGCTTCTGCCAGACTTATTTTGATGGATTCTCATCCCTTTAGTTAGAAATCTGCATTTGTCAGGCACAATATCCTAATGAATTTTTTCCATTGCAGGACACATGCTCGAGTTAGTGACCTGCAGGTTTTTATACATTGCCCAGTTTTTCACCTTCTTGCGTATTTTAAGTTACTGTGGGGACTTGATCTATGTAGAGGTCTGTGTATGCATTTCAAGCCATGGTGTTTTCTCAGAGGAGGTTTTTCTCTCAGCTGGGTATATTCTCATTACATGAGTCACCAGCCAGGTGCTGCGTTTTTTGACTGTCGTAAATGCATCCTGTTATTTGATTTTTGGTGAGAGGGAGGAAGGCAGCCTCTGTCCTCCTGCACAACTTCACAGAAAAACAAAACCTAATTGAGGAGTCCTTATCTCTGAAAATCTCTGATATGGTTCTGCTGATTAGGCTTCTCTACTCTTTTAGAGAGCGTGACCTTTGTATTTTCCACCTCTTGCTTCATTCCTTTACCAGAGGTACAAGATCTGCATTTCCAGACCATTTTTAATCCTAATTTCCTATCTGTTTCCTATTTTATTTTCATATAATACTACCTCTAACATTCTTATGTTAAAAACATCTCTTTAGCAACTAAAGGAGGACCAGCAGTACGAAGCATCAGAAAGCCTTCACATAAGTAGCTTGTTTAGAGTTGATCCTGTTCCCTATATGGTTATCCTTAGTGGCCTTCTGCATTTTTTTTTCTGGATTTCACACATTTAAGTATGGGGATCCTTCTCATTATTAGTATGTCAGGTATTTTCAAGCTGGTTTTTATGACAGATAACTGTGCAGAGCCCAAAGACTTTGCAAAGCTTGTCAGTTCCTGTGGATATTAAATATCAAGGTGTAAATGCTGGTAGGAATAATAGTAAGGCAGCTCACAGGAAGAAGATGTGCATACAGTGTATTGTCTAGAGGTTTGATTCTGGTGGGTTTTTCAGTTATGTACATATGTATATGAATATTTGGGTATTACAGTTTCTTGTACTTCACATATGGAATTCTGGTTAGCTACAGGCTTTTTTATATGTAGACATAAAAGTAGAAAGTGCAGTGTACATAATCCATCAAAAATAACGTGTCTAAGTTTTCCTGAATATTTTTTATCTCTCAAAAGACATAAAAGTAGGAAAATGAATTTTTTATTACTGTAGTTTATCTCATTTGCTGAGTTCCCTCTTTGTTGCTTCACTAAGATGTGTGGGTTCCATTTGCAATGTATCTGCAAAGGCCAAGTCCCTGAGTTGTGTGTCAGCCCCTGATTAGAGCTGTGTGGCCCTGGGAGAAGGGGAAGGATGTTACTGCTGGCATTTAAGTAGCAAACCTTCAAACTAACCATCCTCAGCAAACAGTGTGTCCAGCAAGGCCCAGGGCAGTGATTGTCCCTCTGTACTCAGCACTGGTGAGGCCACACCTCAAGTCCTGTGTCCAGTTCTGGGCCCTTCCATTGGCAAGAAGGACACTGAGGTGCTGGAGCGAGTCCAGGGAAGGGCAGTGGAACTGGGGAAAGGTCTGGAGCATAAGTCTGATGAGAAGCAGCTTGGGGGCAGACCTTGGGGGGCCTCAGCCTGGAGCAAAGGAGGCTCAGAGGAGACCTTCTCACTCTACAACTGCCTGAAAGGAGGTTGTAGTGAGGAGGGGTCACTGCCATGTGCCAGGTAACAAGCAATAGGGCAAGAGGAAATGGGCTCAGGCTGTGCCAGGGGAGGTTTAGGAAAAATTTCTTCACTGAAAGGGTTGTCAAGCACTGCCCAGGGAAGTAGTGGAGTCACCATCCCTAGAGGGCTTTAAAAGTTGCATAGATGTGGCACTTGGGGACATGGTTTGGTAGTGGAATTGGCAGTGTTAGGTAATGTTTGGACTCATTGATCTTAGGAGGCTTTTTCCAACCTTAAATGACTCTATGATTTATTTTCTGAAAATCACCCTCTTTTCTGTCAAATATTTGTATTTGGATTATTTTCAGATGTTACTTAAAATCTTTTGGGAGGATGCCATTTGTTCACTCTGGTAATTTTAAATTTCTTCCCATTTTCTCTTAACACAGCATGAATTTTCTAATCTGACATCCCTCCCCCAGCTATGACCAGCTGTGACAAATTATTTTTCAGCAGCCCTGTGTGGCTTTTGGCAGACCTTTTCTACAGTCAGTGTACCCGAGGGGATTGCTGCTACATCTGTCATGGGATTGCACTGCTCGTGGCATACACGAGTACTTATCTCTTAGGGTGTTATTTTTTCCCTTTGAATGCCAATACAGGTCTTTATGATGGTTTTAGGGTGTGTTTTGAGTCTTTAACAGCATCACAGGTAATGCCAAGGTGACTGTTTCACCACTCAACCTGTCACAACAGACTGCAAACATTTCCCAAGTTGCTGCTTCAAGCTGCTGCCAGGACGATGTCTCTGGTGGTTACTGTGCTGCAGCAATGCTGTTTGTGTTAATCAGGTAATATAATATAATATGATGTATAATGTGATATGGAAACTCAGGGTACAAAGAACGTTCCCCTAATCCTGCTCTGTAGTGTGCTGCCTTCAGGATGGAGAATGATGCAGGGTCCCAAAAGGGGATATACCCTCTTACATCCCACCTTTCCTACATGCATCCTGTCCTTCTGCTCGTGGCATTCACTAGTCATGAGGGAGCTCCTCAAGCTGGCACCCCAAAAACATTATTGCCATTTTTGCTGTAAGTAACTCCCACCCCCTCTTCTGAATGCTTTTGAAACAGTCCAAGGTTTACAGTCTTTTTGAGGTAACCTCCTAGTAGTGTCTAGCAAGTACTGGATGTTGTTGTGGATTAGATGTAACATTTTAAAACCATCCTCTAGGGTTTTGCCAGATGATGTCAGAGCCCGGTGCGTTCCTGCCATGCAGGTGGGTGCCAGCAAATCTCTTAAGGGGATGATGGAGGCTGCATATGGAAAGGGGACTCAGAGCTTTAAGGAGACATCCCTGGCTGAGTGCATGTAGTGAAAACCTCTCCAGCATCATCCTCTGCACACGGGCTCAAATTATCCTGCTTTGCTGCTAAATCCCACTCGGTTAAAAACCTCAGTGCTGGAATGGTGAAAGTAGATTAGGGTAATTATTAACCACGAGTCCTCTGTCCACCTTGCTTCCTCATCTGGAAGAAATTATCCCCTGCTTAAGTTCAAGTGTGTTAATTGCTCTGCAGCATAACAAGCCCTTAATCTTCAGGCTTCTAAAAGTGTCCTCTCGTGCCTTCAGATTTTCATCATCTTTAGGCTGCTTTATCTGCTCTGTGTCGCCTTAAAAAAAATTAATTTAAACACTTGCCAATCTTCCATATTAAAGCTCCAGGAAAAAAAAGAATCATTATAGGCTTTTTGTAGGTGACTTGTGAAATAAATGTTTACTGAGGTTTGATCAATTTTAGCACACCGTGAGTGCTGCTTTGAGATTCAGTCTTTGGGTATGGGAATATTACAGTCACATAAATAACTTTACTGATGTACCAACATTTCCTCCCTAAAATACTTTTCCTGACCTGTGCAACTCCCATTTGTTTTGCAGCCTGTGTATTTGCACATAGATTTCTATATTATTTAGTATTTATATACGTAATCTTCTACAATTCAAGCTATCTACTACAGGCTGTCCTGCCAGATAGCACTTAGAGTATCAAAAAAAAAATACTATTATGCTCCATTAATAACTAGGACGTATTTTTAATCTGCTAGATTAGGAGAACAGATTGTGACTATTGACTTGATGTAGCCCAACTATCTAACACAGCCAGTATGCACAGGGGGTGGGTCTGATGTGAAACACTGTAGTGTAAAAGCTGATGTTTGTGCCTTCCTCCAAGTGCTGCACTGGGCCTTGGCAGTGTCTTCTTGGGACACCATCAGAAATTCGGCTTGTTCAGTGTGTTAACATGTAGCAAGTCGATAACTATGACAATTCCAGCTGAGGTAGAAACTGGAAAGCTTTTTTGGACTCAAAGTTCATATTTAAAGGATTTAGGATCTGCATATTCAACTGGGGGTTGTAACTATTACAATTTATTACAAACAGGGGGTTTTAGGGGATGACATAAGGGAAAAAGGTGACTTACACAATTTGGGGTTTTCACAGAGATGACGTCAGGGCAAAATCCAAGTCACGCTTCTTGCGGTCTTAGGAATTACCTCATGGGGAAAAACCTATTTATCTTTAGGGATTTCCATGGGGGAAACAGGTAACACAAAGGGATAAAACACAGTAAGTCTTCTGCACTGGCTTGCTGAGGTCAGGGCATGGTTTCTCTGGGCTTGGGCAGGGCATTCCAAACCTGTGACATCAATGGATCCTTGTCTGGCTCTAGATGGAGGTTTTTTCCCAGTCTCTGTCAGCCCAAGGCTTCTGTTTAAACCTGGCAGTTTTCTTTTCCTCATATCCAAATTTTGGAATCCAACATTAACGTGCTTTTGGTGCTGAAGCTGGAATTCAATAGCAATTTACTTCAGCAACACGGCATCAAATTATCTGTGCATTTGCCACTTGTTTTGTCAAGTGAGTTAGTGTTCTTACAATTAAAAAATAAAGACATCATATTTCAATATGGCTTTTTCTTTTGTTCCCCAGCGGTAAGTACACAGTAAGAAATAACACATAAAGACAATATTTCTGTAAACAGACATATCTGTTTTTTGCTGCCTGCCAGGGTGTAAGGGGCACATCAGGGCAAGGCAGGCCGTTCGTCTGCATCTCTCACATCCCTGGGCTTGACAGTATTGGAACCTGTCTTAGGATTTTTTTTAACGATTCAGTAGTTAAATAACAAAATAGATCATTTGTGATGGGGAGGGATTAAAGGAGTTAATGGCTATATTTGCTTTCAGAGGCGTGTGTGCCTTCCGTCAAAATAAATTAGTCTCTCAGGCTTCTGAGGAGAGTATTAGACCTAACATCTTAATATATTCTAAAGCTGTGTCTGAGAGAAGTGAATTAAAGGATTTTAGATTTCTAATTACTTGAGATATAATTAATTTCCTCCTTTTTCTTAAATAAAGTTGGATGGGAAAATGTGGTTTCAAAAGGCAAAAAGGACGTGAAGGGGAATAACTGTTATCCTGTGAGAACTGCTGCAAAGCGTGGAGCGAATGATTTGACTTTGTGCATCACAGCAAGTCATAGCAGGACTTTACAGGTACCAAGTCAGTGCTTCCTTCTTGTTTGAGAAACATGCTGATTTTTGCTGTGGTGAGACTTGTGGCATCCTCAGGACTGTCACCGTTGTGTTGGAACGTGCCACGGCCTTGCACAGGATACCCGGGAAGCTCTGTCCGAGGTGCTGCCTGCCCACAAGGATATGCTGAGCTCCACTGGGTGTGCAGGGAGGTGAAACTCTGCAGCAGAAATAACTCCTGACAGTGCAACTAACACCAGAAAGAATGATTCTGAGTCGCCCTCTCTGTAAGTTTATAGCTCATGACGTCTGACTGGGGTTTTGTGGCAGCCCTCAAGATTTATCAGCGCTACCTGATCTCCCCTTTATATCCTGCAGTAAATTTAAAGAATTTGCAGCTTCTGACTTATGTCTGCAGGAAATGTCAGTTTTATTGAATTTCCCACAGGTGTGTTTATGCACGGATCGGTGATGAATCCACCCAACAATCACCTCTGCTTTGGCCAATTAAGAACACACTAAAATTAATTAATGTAAATTTCGTAAGAGGAGATGCTGTGTTGCCTTTAGATGTTCTCAGAGCACTGTCAGTATTATCTCTGGATTGCAGAGTAGCTCAGTGCTGAGTAAGGGCTGGGAACCCTTAGATGCTGCACTCTGCTGCCGCAGTAGTAATTGAAGATCTGTCTGCCAGGATTTGTCTTCCACATCTCAGTGCTTTGTTTTTGGAAAAAGGGAGGTGAACAAAACTTAATTATTGGGACCAGGCAAATTTTACTGCAGTAATCTGACATAAAAACCAAGTCTAGTTATAAAGTTTCTAACCTTGCTACATTAAAAGACCATGCTCAAATTAAGCAATAAGCTCTAAAGGTGAATGTCTTACTCCCACATTTTGGTGCCAAGAGCATTAACTGTACTCAGTCAGCCTGAAAGTGGAGGTTAGCAGAGTCAGATTTGCAGACAAATAAACCTGGAGAATTGACAGCACCTTCCAGGCTTGTCATACCTGCAGTAACCTCAGACCTCTCTGCGTGTTGGGCTCAGATGTCTTGTTAAGCCTGTGAGTCTTCTGCTGGAGGATGCTCATGAAGAAACAGTCCTTCCCACCCCCTGCTCAGACCCAGCAGTGGGGCAGGATTGCAGTCAGTCATTCTTCAATCAGATCTTTAGCAGTATGTTGCTCTGTTGTGGGAATTAAGAGCTAAGATGTTAATTGAATTCTTCCTCTCCGATATTGTTTTTTCTTTCGTGTTCTTTTACAAATAAGAATTTTCCCCTCCATCTTACCATCTTTATGTCTGGACAGTGCAAGGCATGTTCAGACAATTAGCTATTGATGCTGATGTGTGTGTAAGAAACATATATGAAATGAGATTTTTTGTGTGTGTTTTGGTGTATTTTTTTCTGTGGGCTTTCAATTTTTTAAAATTTCATGGGATGGCAAAGTGTGCATCTTAATGGCAGGGTGAAGTCCTTGTAAATGTTTGGTTGCCATCCTAAACTGCAAAGTGATTAGAGTTACCCATTGAAAGAAATCTAATCGTTATTTTGAGGGGGACAGAGTAACTTACTTTCTTAGCTTTGTTTGCAAAAATAGTTTTACACAGCTCTCAGAACCCTTTCTGCTGTGGCTTTCCATAAGATTTCCTTTGTCCAAAGCATTAGCAGGAAAGAAATATGTGTGGAGGAAAATACCGGAAAGTGTTCGGGAAATTAAACTGTAGTTTACAACAGAAACTAAATAGTAGTTTGCCAACCACCTTTTATCCTATTAGCTGTTAGTTGGTTTTCAGTTGGCTTACCTAGCATTCACCTAGATTCACATATACAGAGCCTAGATATCAGGAGTGACACAATATTGCTTGCTCCAGACTCATTCTTTGGGAAACAATTTATCCAAAAGAAAGTGTTGTGCTGTATGGAAATGGAGATTTCTGACTGGAGTTCTGTACTATGATATTTATTTTTCTCCCCAGTGTGTTCAGCTCTCACTTCTTGCTAAAGACTTTTCTCCTTTCAAAAATCCTTGCTCTTACTCGTGTTTATGCTGCTGTCCACAGCTCCTGGGAAACAAGTTATTTGGGAACTTACAAGTCCCTGGAATAAAGCAAGGTTAATCTCCAGTGCTTTTCTATTGCTCAGTGTAAGCGACAGTGTTTATAACCTGCTTCCAGAAGAAGAGAGCTAAAGCTTTAAAGAAGTGAGGATGAAAGTATAAAATACCAAACTAATAAATATTACATAAGGTTGTTGTTTTTTTTTTCCTTTGCAATGCTACATCTGCAGTCTCAGCTCACTACAGCAAAATGGCAAAAGGGAAAACGTTCATTTAACAACCTTCCTGCCACCACAAATCTGTATTTGAAAGCATTTCCTTACACAGTATGAAGTGGTAAAATAATTGTCAGAGCTGTTTAAGTCAATATGTCCCCAGCTGGCATGAATAATGATTCCTCCTGAGAGGAATTGTGCTGGCAGGCTGAGAACCTAGCCGGGAGATCCTGGTACTTCTGGTCATAGAAAGTATTAGCTTATATTTTGGAATAAAAAGAATCACTTTGTGTAAAAGAGCTGTCATTGGGTAGGTTTTTCCATAGCCTGGTGCTGCAGTGCTGTGCTCCACAAAGCATTGATTTTACACTGTGCTTGGGAGGGGTGTGGCAGTAATTCGCTTCTTCCAGAGGGGAATGGAGGCCCAAAGATTAAATCCAGGGGAAAAGGGGGTCGGCAGCACCAACAGCATTGCAGGCACGGAGTTTGTGCTGCCTCCTCATCTGTTTGTCTGTCCCCTGGGGGGGTCCTGGAGCCTCCAGTGTCATAGATAGGCAGAGTGAAGTCCCTCAGGGCAGGATCTGGATGAGCTGGAGGAGTGCTTGAGTGATTCCTTGTGAAGCATCGAGACCGGGAGCTTTGGGTTCAGGTCCCCTCCAGGAGAAAGAGCAGAGATGATCCAGAGCCTCTCACATCCTGAGCAGAGACAGCAGCAGTTTGTGACACCTTCAGCATGACTATGGACCACAACACCTGCTGGCACGAGTCTTGTTGCTGAGATGGGCAGAGGGGGGTCAAATTTGTTAATTCTTAAATAGTTCTGGCATAACAGAGAAAAGTTATGGAGTGCTATCAGGACTAAATAATGACTGAATAATTGTGTCTGGGGGCCAAACCTGAAGCTCCTGGGATGCAGTATGGATGGAAGCTGGGAAGTGGTTTTTAACACTTGCTGGTGGTTGGTTGTGTTTCCCACTTGATCTCGTTCTTTGTGCAGAGTCACCATTAGTTTCTCAGGACAGCAACAGAAACTAAAGCTAAATGACACATCTTAGGAAAAGAACAACTAATTACTGCCAAATTATCCCTTGAGAACCAAACAATCAGCATATTTGTAACCTGGGCCATAGCAAAAGCCCAAATGTAACCATTGGTACCTGTCACTCACTATGTCCCACTGTCACGTAGAGGTCGTTTGGCCTTCCTTCTATAGGTAGATATTAATATATATAATAAGTGTTTCACAGCTTGTGTACAGTTTTTAGTAGCTAGATATAGCTCAACCCCCCCCCCCCCAAAAAAAAAATCCCCCCACTGAATAGTTATTTTCTTAAATACTTGGTGTATGATGGACTTATTATGATGAAGAATTAGGATAGATGGAAGAATTAGGAACATCACTGGTGTAACAGAAGATAAAATTGCTTTGTCCTTTGTGATACAGAAATAGAAATGGAATCAAATATCCCCAGTTTAGGGCTGTAATGTGATTTGCCATATTTAACTGGGTGGAGGGTCAGACATTATGGTCATGGAAGTGAAATTAAGGTGAACTGTGTAATGTTGCTGAAAAGGGGAGACCACCATGACCAGGTGGTTCTGGGAATCTGGGAGGTGGATGAGTTGTCTAAAGGACTCAAGAAATGGGGGGCAGTGCAGAACTGCTGCAAGCCCTGGAATCTGTGATTTCTCAGGGAACTATTCCAAGTGATCCACTGCAGCCAAAGAGAGATGGCTAACCTTGCACTTGACCTTGCAAACCCGAAAGGGAGCCAATTGCTGAGTGCCTGAAATAACCAGAAGGAAGGGAGACTTCTGGAGGGATAGCTCCTCCAAGAGTCCCAAAATGAAGGTGTTGATGTTCCACACTGCTGCCAGACTCGGAGGTACCTTCAGCTCTGAGTGAATGAGGTGGAATGGGCTGGTTTGAAGTATGGGGTGCCAGAGAAGGGTCATTTTAATTTGCGTTTTTTGAATATTAAGCAAATCCTGGGTTCTGGTAGGCTTCAAGTAAAGCCTCAGATGTCAGAATCTGCCCATCAGCAGATTTTTGCATAGTCTGCCACTCCCTGAATTCAGTTTCTGAGGTGTGCAGAGTTCGTATTACGTTGTAGGAGGAGTTGGAATATCGCTAATACCCACTGCAAAAAATAGTTCTGTATTCTGGTAGTTACTCCTGTCAGGAGTGAAGAACTGTTTCTGGTTTCACAGAACATTCTGGGCTGGAAGGGACCCACAAGGATCAAGAGCAGCTGTGGGGTGGATGACCCACGCAGGGATTGATCTCACAGCCTTGTTATTAGCACCGTGCTCTAACCAGCTGAGCTAATCTGAGAGTCTTCTCTGGAAGGTTTAGTTTATTTTGGAAAGACACTGGCTATGGCTGGACATATGAAACTACTTAATTGCAGTGGCAGTCTTCTGATTATTATTAGTGGGAAATGAAAAATTTACCACTGGTATCATTTTGTGTAATATTGTATTTTATTGGTAGCATTATTAACATTCTGAGAGTTGCTCAAAGACCTATATCCAAAGTTTTTATCCTTTTCAGGAAAAGGGCAATTAATTTCTTTGTGCTCAATGAAGTAAGGACATCTGCAAATTATAGTTGTGGTGTATAATTACATGTTTGGAGTTGCACACTGAATGCTAGTAGAAATATAAACTATGTGTAGTGATAAATATGTCATCCAAGTCCTGCAAAACAGGCGGGCTTTTTTTATTGCTATTTTAATTGCATGTAATTGAACTATTTCTTCTGTTTTTCAGTTCTCTTTATAGCTTGAGCTGAAATTTGAGGGCAGAAAAAACCCCACAGATATAGATATTAAAATATACATATATATATATATATACACCCACACACTGGTTAACAAAAAACTATGTGAATTCTGCAAAGAAAGCATTGTTAAGAGATAAAATTCTTACGTGTTTTGTTTATTGTTGTTCAATAGAATGTACTACAAGGGACAGTGGGAATAAGGGAGTACTTTTCTCTTTTCCACTTTAGGTTCTGTAGGACATTATTCAGCATTAGTTTTTCTGCAGGAAAATGCCAGATATGAGTTTTAGTTTTGGATGACTGCACTCCTATTGCCCAGGAGGAGTTACTACCAAAATGTTTCTTGCTCACCTACATCCTTCAAAACCAAAATCATGAGTATTATTGCAAGACCTGGGGTAGTTTTTAGGGATTGTAGTGCTTTGTAAGTTTGGGTGTATTCCGTTGCAATTTCCATTGGGGAACAGATTTCAATAGAGGTTTAAAATAGCTGATTGTATTGATAGATTTATATCACTCCATAACATTAAGATACCCGTGGAAAATTCTTAAATGAGAAATAAAATTAAATTGTAAAATAGTTGAAAGCTGAAAGTACAGTTGAAACTATTCAGGTTTGATTGAATAGGACACATTTCAAAGTGCTCCTGTAACACTGTCTGCACATACCTAGCACACCTAGGGATGCTGCATGTTGTTTTTTGCCAGGAGAACTGTGAGAACATGAGAATGATGCATTTCTGTGTAAGGACTTGGCAATATTAAAAAGCGAGCTCTGGGTTTTTTTAACTCAGCTACTTTGAACGCAAAATACAAGGGTTTAGAAACTTGGCTTCCCTTGAATTATTTATAATGTGGAACTGCTAGACAGTGTGCTTTAAGAGTAAGTGATAAGCCCAGAACAAAAAATGGACGTGGTATCGCTTTGTCGGCACATCTGCACTTCTAAAGATTAGGCAGAATTTGATAACAGACTGAAGATCGTTTCATTCTTCATCTGCATTGCATTTCTGGAGCTGGTATCCATGGCAATTCTCAACGATGATGCAGGAGCTGGGCTTGAAAACGTCTGTGAAAGTTTTGATTCCAAGACACTTAAAAACATTACTTTGCGAGTTCGTTTGTAGAGGTTGCCAGCAGCGTATTTCAAGTTATGCCCCTCCCAGTAGGATTTTTAGCGCTGTGGAGAATCCCTGTGGATTTGGTTCTGTGTCTGTAGCAAGTCTGAAATCTAGATGCTTCTGGATACACCGGATGCTTTTACAGCCTTGAATAAAATAAGAAAGGGGTTTAGTTGAGCTGTAATGGCTAAAGATGGTGTTCTAAACTTTCAGTGATCTTTTAGTTACTGGGGGATCAGTTTATAAAGTTTGATAAATATCAAATTCACTAATAATATTTAAAGCTCTGAGCATCTTCAAAGTCAAAAATCTTGTCTGAGAGGGGGAAAAATCACCCAGGATAAATACTTCCTAATGATGTTTGAACTTGAGGTACCTAAGAAGCTAAAAGCCATCAGCGTGAGCCAAATCCAAAGACTGTGATTTACTAAGCCATTCTTTTCCCAAGACTGTCTTCTCTTAGAAAAGGATTTGTCTTTTGCTTGGAAGTTTTATGAGCTTCTGTGCTGTTCTAGCATGTTTCTGAGACACTCCTTTAGCTCAGCTCAACAATATTTTGGTTTGATCAATAGGTCTGTGTTGATGTGAAGTTATATTTATTCTCTATTTGAGTTTTCATTAGGTACAGGAAATGTAAGTCGTTTCTCTCTTTCCATTATTGTTCTCTCAGCCATGGGTTTATTCCTTCATCTCCCCTTTCTTCAATTCCAGGCTCCCTTGGGAGCCAGTCTTATGATTTAGCAGCCTGAGGGAAATAAATAAATGTCTGGACTGAGCTTGTTAATTTTGTTACTTGATATGAAACCTACTTTAAACAAAATTTGTGATTTCTGCCTTGATTTTTACATTTGGCACGTTTAAAGTACAATAAATATTTGTCAGAATTATTTTAAGCTATTGGCAGAGTTGTATTATGGTTTAAACTTGATCAGCACACTTAATACTGAAATTCTTAGACACGATAGAAGGAAGAGGATTTCAAGAGTGCAGTAGGTCATAGTACTTTGGCTTTTGTATTGCTTTGAAATTGTGTTGCTGCGCCTGGAATTTGCTCCAGGTAGATTGTGTACCTTAGGATATTTTTTTTATACATTGTGAAATAAATTTTCGTGAGGAACTTAACAACTGCAAGCCTGACAACCTCATTCAGTTTTAATCCTTCCATCAAATCTAAGAAGACAAGGATTTGTCCTCTAACCAGAGAATTCAATACTCCATAATTTTTTCTCTTACCTTTTCTGGGTACATTTTTTGTCTGCTCTGCTTTCGCAGTCCATCACGGTCTGTTGTACTCACTCAACATCCACACATCACGGACTTTAAATCTGAACTGAATTTTCCCCTCACAGAAGGTGATGGGCAGTGTTTTGATTGCAGTTACTTGACTGTTAGTTAAAAATAGGTGGATTCACTTTGGAGTTTCCAGCTGTGGCAGTGAGTTTTTACAAAAGAACGGTTCTTTTGGAAGCTGATCAGTCCTGGAAGGGAATGACAGGATGGTTGAGGTTGGCAGGGGCCTTGTGCAATCCTTCCTTGACCTGCTGGTTGTGCTGTGCCTAATACAGCCCAGAGTGCTGGTGGGCACCAGCACCCCAATGTCTTCCCTTTGGCAAGTCATAAGGATTTTCCCACTGACTCTATTAAGACCTGATATTAAAGCACACCCAGGGCTCTCTTCACTGTGGCCAACAGAAAGCAGGAGCAGCCCACTGTACTCGAACAGTGAGGAGTAAAGGTAGAGTGAAGTTTTAGGAAATAAGGATGCAGTTACTGAAGTAGATCATACTGAGCATCTGGGGAGCAAGACAGCTCACAGAGAGCCTGGAGTTCTCTGGAGTCAGCTGACATGAGGTTTGCTTGCTCAGCTCCTGTGCAAAAATGCTTTAGGAGTCGCACAGTTTGGTGAAGATCAGAGAGCAAAGAAAGAAGCGAAGAGGATTGGATTTGTGGAGAACATTCCTGATGCTGTTAGGAGATGTGATGAGCTAGTAAGTAATCTGAATGCACACTGTATGATACCTACCATGCCTTGGTAACATTTGCTTTTTCTCTATTAAATTATTCAAGTGGTGTTGCTTGTACAGGTTAGCAAACTCTAAACGTGTCCAGTTGTTGGAAGCAAGTTGGTTTATGTTAAATTTTATTGAATTATAAAATATTGTGTAGACATAATCAATTAATCTAAATATTTGGCTGTATTTTGGTATGTTTTGGTGTGTTTTGACAGTGAAGCTTTGCATTTATTTTTTCAGTACTCTGCTATAAAAGAAATCTCACTTTCATGAATAAATACTTCATTGATTTCCAGGTCCTGCATATTTTCTTGGCTTCTGAAAATGAAGCATTTTTCTTTATTGCATTTTCATTGATTCTTTTAACCTCTTTGTAGTTACTTATTTTTTTATAATACATCACATAGTACAAAGCACTTGCAACTTTAAAAGTAACCCTGTGCTCCTTGGAAGTGCTTCCTTATGTAAGTCCATGCTAAATGTATGGGCAGAAAAGCAGAAAAAAAAGATTAACTGGCACACAGCCTGAAAAATGATGAAAACTTTACTAAAAAGCAAATGGAAACTGTAAAAATGCTTTGATTGACTTCATGGATTTTTGTCTTGGGATCAGTAGAAGTCTGAGCAGAAAGTTTAGGGAAGTTTCTCTCTGTAGCATAAATTCTCCTTTTTCCTTACTAGGCAGGGTTTCCATATCTATTTGTGCATTCAGTTTAGCTCTGAGTTCAGGTGGATGCTTTATTCCTATTAACCTGTAATTTGGCTAAAATAATCCTTAACGCTATCCAAATGTGCAATTTTATTTAGGACTAATTAAAAAATAATTAGAAGCTGATCATGCTGAGAAAATGTATATTTGTCACTTGTGGACTCAACAGAATCGTAAATCCATGTTTTTACCACTTAGTATTAATATTACTTTACAGACGATTTAGACATCTGTGCATTGTGAAGCCATTCAAAACTGCTCTACTAGACTGACTTATTAAAAACATGTTATCTAATTCAACAGCTCATTGCTCCAAGCAAACCAGCTGGTGTAGCACAGAGATTTAAAAAAAAACAACAAAAACAAAACCAAAAAAAACAACCAATGAAAGATGACTTTATAGGGCAGAGTCGGTTGTTTTATTACAAGGGATCTTTGGCAGGAAGGAAAGTATAGCTTGTATTTTCTGTTAATTAGAATAGCAATAAGTTTGTTGCATTTGCTTGTCCACTGCTTTGGTGAGTAGTTGTGGAAGGTCTCTGGACTCAGCAGGACTTGAAAAGCTTACAAAGGTCTTGGAAAACAGATGTTGATTTGGGCCTTAATATCTTCAGTCTGTGCCTTCCCCAGCTGTTGCAGCCCTGTTGGAAGATGGAGAATGACCATAGCCCCATTCTCAGGAATTGTTATGGCTGTGATGGAATTTCCCAACCTGGTGCTAATGTGATGAACAGGGATCTGCCTGTGACTAGAGTTGCACGTAGCCAGTGCATAGGCACAGAAGCTGTAATCCTTGCAGAATGAGTCAGAGCTTAGCAGGAATGTGTCCAGGAAACGAGGAGACTGTGCACATGGTGAAGACTCTAAAGCAGGATGGGAATGCTGGAAAAGATGGAATAGTTATTTAGATTATGCTGGCTGCTCTGAGGTTATTGGAGTCAGCACTAAGCATGGATTTGTGGGTATCTCCCCATCATGTGAGTGACACAAGTCACTTTGACATTTAAAGACCTTGGTGCTTTAATGTGTTGGAGGTCACAGAGGTTCTGTTGTCGTACAGCTTCAGACACTGAAGCTGTGATATCTTGCCAAGTACTTCATACAATCATGGAATGGTTTGGGTTGGAAGGGACCTTAAAGACCATGTAGTTTTAACCCCTCAGCTGTGGGCAGGGGCACCTCCCACTAGACCACGTTGCTCAAAGCCCTGTCCAGCCTGGTCTTGGACACTACCAGGAATGGGGCAGCCACAGCTTCTCTGGGCAACTTGTTCCAGGGCCTCACTACCCTCACATGGAAGAATTTCTTTCTAATACCTGGTCTAAACCTGTCCTCTGTGAGTTTAAAGCCATTCCTCCTTGTCCTGTCACTACATGCCCATGTTAAAACTCCCTCTTGGCTCTCTTTTAGCGCCTTTAGGTACTGGAAGGCTTTGATATGGTCACCCTGGGGCCTTCTCTTCTCCAGGCTGAGCAACCCCATCTCTCTCAGCTTTTTCTGAGAGGTGCTCCTTCCCTCTGATCATCTTTGTGGCCTCCTCTGGATGCACTCCAACAGGTCCATGTCCTTCCTGTGCTGGGGACCCCAGAGCTGGATGCAGCACTGCAGGTGGGGTGTCCCCTAAGTGGAGTAGAGGGGCAGAATCACCTCCCTCCACCTGCTGGACCCTCTTTTGGTACAGCCCAGGACATGATTACTGGGGTCACTTCCTGTGACCTAAGTAAAAGTCTCTGTGGACTAAAAGACTGTGGAGAAGTAGGCCTTGTTTATGGAAAACAGTGGTGGCTACTGTAGAATCTACAGGCTTTAAGTTTGTTTTGTAAACCTATGCACGTACTTGTGAACGGTTCAGAGATTTTAGGAGGAATCCATCCACAGAACTCACGGAGACTTAGGTATGATACCAGTGTAATAGTAGCAGGTTGTTAATCGTGAGCAATGGCAGAAAGATATGTGCATTCACAGTGGGCATTTTTAGTCAACTAAATCAGTTTATCCACTGAGCCTTTCAGGAAGCATATCTGTGACCAGAGGACTGTGCTCTGTATATGCTTCATATTTATGATGTGGGTTTATTTTGGGGCTTTCTGGAGGTATTTTTTGGTTGGTTGGTTTGTTTTGAGTGTGTTGTTTTTTTTTTCTCTCAGAAATAACTAGTTTATCCTAATTATGCTGGATTTAGAAGTATTTCTTTTGAAAAGTTCTGTATCATTAAATATGCTTCTCTTTTCTTTTCCCCTGAATTTATTGACTTAGAAGGCAAATGTTTTTTAAAGCTAATAATTGTCTGAAGGTACCTCTAAATAAGAAACCATTAATCTCAGCAATACATTTACATTTGTGGACAATATCTCTGATTAATTAGAGGGTTTTGAAGTTTTCATTATACTCTTTGTAGAAAGGTAGCTGGGCACTTATAGACCCTCCTGGATTCATGTTATGGGAAGTGGGAAGGACCTCGACCAGCAGTATTGAATGACTTTACAATTTGCTTGTGGGCTGTGTGAGTTGACCACTTAACAGTTGCTTTTACAGGAAGAAAAACCCGTTGTAGTAAAAAATCTAAGTTAAAATTATTAATTAGATGTGACTGTTGTCCGTGGAAATAATAGTTAGCTTGGAAGCCTGCCAGCATCCCTTTCCCAGGGTCTCACTGAGCCACTTGAGATGGAGGAAACACACAGAAGCAAAAAATCATTTTTAGTATGTTCTTTAAAAGTCTATTAGTGTTTTAGTAGGATATCTCATAGTGCTTTTCTAGAAGGAGAAAGAAAATTATTACTCTCTGAATCTGTTCAGTGTCGTGGTTGTTGATGGCAAAAAAGGGGAGGTTAAAATACCCTTCCTAGGCTGGAACCTGCAGAGACATCTGTGTTTGTTCACATCTGTGTGCCTTCAAATTGCTTCTGTCTGCCTCTAAAAATACTGTCACGTGCTGTATTTGTCTTGCAGAAATGAAATTTTCTCTAATGTCCAACATAATGAAAAATTGGATTAAATATCTTCGGGTGGATTTGTCTTTCAAATCTGTTGCTATCATTTAACATTACAATGACTAGTAGTAACATCAGGTGGAGACATCGCCTTCATTGTTTGTCTCTCTTTTTCCCTTCCTTTCCACTTCCATGTCTGTTGTTCCCTCTGTTCTGCTTCCATTTCTGTCATGGTGTGATAAACCATGCCCATTGTTGGAGCTTTGAAAATCGAGCTCTACCCGAGTGAGGCAGATGAGCTTTCTTCACTGGGCTGCTCCCTTTGGCTGAGACTTTGGGTTGATTAACTGAGTCATAAAGCAAGAGGGCCAAATTGCCTTCTGCATTTCCTGAATGTCTCTGCTAGGAGTGCAGTCATTAGAGCATCATAATTACAGTGCAGAAGAACATATTTTGTACTTTCTATAGGAACTGCACTGAAAGAATCAAGACTGTGCTGATCTTGTCCTGTTTGTGCCCATATCACTGACGCTTTCTCAAAAACAGAACATCACGAGTCCGGCTTGATCCATGCTGGTGACCACATAGGTGCATCTGATTTGAAGAAAAAATGTCAGTATTATGAATAAAATTACCAGGGCATGACTCTCCTTGGGCAAGTGTGGTTGGCAACAGGAAGTGGCCCGGGGCTTCAAGACTCTGCAGTGTTAAAATTCCCTCTGTAAATCCAGTCTCCTGGTTGCTGCCCTCATGCCTCTTGTGTACCTATACAAGCTCCACTCCTGACCTTTTTTCCAGGGCAAGTTTGGCAACTTAAAGGTGCAGTTCTGAGCTATAATAAAGGTGTTATGCAGCTTTCACTGAAAGCTAATTGCTGCGCTTCTGCTCCCAGTGGGACCTTGTCTGAATATTTGGGAATATCAGCTGCTGTTTTACGTTTCTTTACAGCCTTGTACCTTGGGCTATGCTGTTGTCTACAGATGTTAGCCCTTGGACATGTTAGATTAAAAGCATCAAGGGAAAAACCTGAGGAGCTCAAGGTTTAATGCTGAAAATTCCGAAATCGGTAGGGTGGTGAGGATAAGCTGTGTTACTGTAGCTGCAGGTTCCTGCCCTTGATAAAGTACAGACACCATTTTCCTTGGGACTTCATAGCTTTGAAAAACCCTTCTAATGGGCTAGATCTGAAACCTGGATGGGGGGAATCCAGGATGTTAACAAGTCTCCTAATTTAGTGTTTAATATTTACTTTTGACTGGGCTAATTTAGAATCACGGAATGGTTGGTGTTGGAAGGGACCTTAAAGATTATCTCGTTCCAACCCCCTGCCATGGGCAGGGACACCTTCCACTAGCCCAGGTTGCTCCAGGGCCCATCCACCCTGACCTTGAACACTTCCAGGGATGGGGCAGCCACAGCTTCTCTGGGCAACCTGTGCCAGGGCCTCCCCACACTCACAGGGAAGAATCTTCTTAATATCTCATCTAACCCTGCTCCCCGTCAGTGTGAAGCCATTCCTCCTGGTCCTGTCACTACATCCTTGTAGAAGGTCCCTCTCCAGCTTCCTTGTTGGTCATCTTCAGGTACTGGAAGGCTGATATTTTCTATTTTAAGTATTTTTTATTCCTGCATCCTAGTACGTAGGGGAAACTAAAGCTCTTCCCACCTTCCTTTCCACATTCTAAAAAACCCCGTTTTCCTCCTGAAGCTTTCAGGACTGCACCAGGCAAATTAAATGGGTGTAGTTGGTTTCAAACATCTGGTGGTACCTATTTGCAAACCTGTGTGTCTGCAGATGTGACCTCTCACACCGGGATGTTGATGTATGTTCTCTATAAATGTGTAGCATTTGTACCCAGTGGCCGTGAATATGTGTGTGTGTCTTCTTATAGACACACATGCATCTCGATTTCTGAACTCAAAGTCATGATTCGTGTTGCAAAATGTCCTTCCAAAAAATAAAGTTCTTTTGAAGGAGTTACAGTCTGCCAAAAGACACAGAAGCTCAGATACTAATTGCCTCAAGAAGTTAATGATCTGCATTTGTGGACCCTCTATCTTTGGACCCTTTCAAATTATTGCATTCTGAGGGAAATGAATAGTTTTTCTATAAGCTTATGTGTGGAAAAAGCTTTCTATAAAGTTTCATTAAGTAGATTATTATGTTTTTAAAATGTGATTTGTGCCTTTTTTTTTTGTTTGTTTCATCCCTTAACTTCAAGAAGCCTTTCTTCAGACTCAGCAGTTGGTAACATTTAATTTTCTGTCATTTTATGTCTTTAGAGATGTGTTGACATTTCTGCTTTTCAGAATAGCATTTTTACTTTCTGTCATCAGCCTGCGTGTTATAAAATGCCATATTAACCTTTCTAACACATTTAGGTGTTACACAGAAGACACTTTTTATGGAATACTATGCTACTCATTAAGTAAGTAGTACATATTGTATGAAAAAATTGTCTGAACAGTAAAATTTAATCAAGACAACCATGGGTGTATGCATCGATAGTTTCAGGATCCAGTGCAGAATTATTTAAATAAAGTTGAGATTGCCTTCAGGAAAAAAGTAGTCATTGAACTGAACAGGCAGTGTCTGCTGCTCTTGACTTCTCATTGTTTTGTAAATGTCTTGGAGTTGTGTTGGAAGAGCTGACAAACACCCAAAGGACAGTGGTGGGAAGAAAAAAGTTTGTGTGCAAGACTTCTCACCAAACACTTAAACATGACAGGTGGTTCTGGTGTGTGAGTAGTCAGCATTAGCAAGGGAATAGATTTAACTGAGGGCAAAACTTGTCCTAAAATGTCAGTAGCCGAATTTGTGTTGAATTTGATAACCACCGAATATTCATTTGTCATATGACCTGATGTATTTTTATAGCTTTTTAAAAGTTAGTACCAGAAATTGTCAAAGTGTGTTTAATCTTTGCTTATTCCAAACATATTACATAGTGTAAATACAGACTTTGGTATGAGGAATAGTTCCAACTTCATGGGACTGTGTGCCAGAGTGATGAAAGGTATCTGGAGTTGGTGTGTCCTCACAGAGCTTTAAAGGTCGAAGTGTTTAAGTGTTGAAATGCTAGGTCAGGTCCCAAAAGCAGTGCTGGATCATCACTCTGGTGCTGCCTTTCAGCTGCAAATTCTTCAAGCAGAGGTGATGAGTACAGGTGCTGAGGCACTTGGAGCAGAGCTCCACTGCTCCAGATTTCAGAGCAGCCTTGGCTGGCTGCAGGTCAGACAGAAATTGCTGATGGAAATTCAGAGGAGGCTTACCCTGTTGTTGTCTTTCACTCTTTGTATTAGGTCTTTTAAAGTTTCTGCATTTTTAATTTGTGGCAGCCAGTTTAGAATACTAATGACACTATCTGATAGTGATCAGTGACTTTTTCATGTGTCCTTCTAATCATAACCTTAAAGTGATTCATAAACTCCAACTACTACATGGGCATTTAGTTCACCAGGCAGCTAATGTTGTAGTACATCTGGAGAATAAAAATCCAGCAATCAGCCCTCATTCCTATAATTGCATGATGCAAATAAACTCAGTGACAGGGGGGAAAGAGACTAGTAGAGGCATGGTGTTTGTTATGCTAAAAAAATAATTAGCAGGATTTATTCTAAACTGAAAGCATGGCTGGGAAGTATTTGGGAAACAATACGCAAAGTAGATAAAATAAGAGATAAATGTGATTTTTGTAATGGATGTTCACAAATTTTGACAAGTTAATGGCTCTAAACCCTGTGGTTCTTAGGTCATGTTAAGATAAGGTGAATCCTAAGGTGAATCCAGGCTGGATGGAATGCTGAGAAACCTGGTCTGGTGAAAGGTGTGAAGGTGGTGAAAGATCACCTCGGAATTAGGTGGTCTTTAAGGTCCCTTCAACCCAAACCATTCTATGATTCTGTGGTAATCTAATTCTTACATTGAAACTACTATCTTACATTATAATTTCTGCCTAAATAAACAGAACTGTAACTTGCTGTCCAAATTCCAGTGGTCATGGTCAGGAAAAAGCTGGACATAATGCGCAACACTTACATTTATTGACATTAAATCCTGTTCTTTGTGTCACTTTGTGGTCAAAATGATTAAACAAGTTGGTTTCAATCCAAGAAAGTGACTTATTTGAAGTCTTTGCACCATAACTATTTCTGTTCCTAATCAGTGAAGGCCACAGATCCCTACTTCTACTTTTATCCTGTTCCTTGATGCTCTTATGTAGCTCAGAGGCCTTTGCCTGATCCTGTTTTCTGTGGCATATAATGTATCTCATCTGAAGACATATCTACAATCACCTACTGCAGCTGAGAAGAGATTTTGCCAGGATGTCACAGATTTAGATGCTGGAGAAGGCAGGTTACGGAGAAACTCTGAATATAAAAACTCCTTTATGGAGTACAGAAATGGACTCTGGATTTTGTAATAATAAGTCTGAGTGTAGGCTGCACACTAAAGCTTTATTTTCAGATCCCAGGTGGTTCTGAAAGCAAATGTCAGAGCCTTATTAAACGAGTTAATGTCATTGTTAGGCAGGAAAAGTCAAGTGGGGTTTTTTTGTTTGCTAGGGCTTTTTTTAAAGAATTTTTTTTTTCCCCCACGTGATTTTGCTTCCCAGTCCGAACAGGTTGGCTTCCTTGTGGAAATTTTTGCTCTCATTCTTTCTTATTCTTCATCCCAGTTGCAACAGGACAGGGCAGTAATTGGTGTCCTGGTTTTGGTGTAATGTAGTTTAAGAGAACCTGGTTTGGAGACTGCTCTGCAGAGCCTGTTAAATGATCCAACTTACTGTGCACATACTATGTCTGAGTCAAAACTTTACATCTGGGGAGCATCTGTTTTGTTCTGAGATTAGTTTGCTTTTAGGAAAAAAAAGTGAAGATATTCACTACCGTCTATTGAGAGCAGAAAAAACTACATTTGGAGGGTGGTTTTCAACCACAAATAGTCACTGTTTTTTATGTTTGTTGTCACAGTTTCCCTTCTATCATGACATAGGGCAGTGAAATATGGCCCCAACTGGGGCATCAAAGAGGACAGTGAGGGTGAATGAAAGAGGGGACAATTTAGAGCAAATTCAGTGCTGGTGCTTCTGCTCAAGGATAAGCAGCAGTACATGAGGGAAGGAATTCCTTGGACTCTAACATATGCTCAGAGCAGTTGTAGGGTAATTATAAATGCTCCCAGACTTTGGGGTGGTTCACATTACTATGGTAAGTGCCTCCCCACACCATGTCTTGGCTAGTTAATGGGATGCAAACCCCTGAGTGCTGTGAATCCTCTTTCTACTGATGGGCACAGTGCATGTGGCTGGCAGCAGGAAAATGGAAAGGGGGGGTTGTTTAATTTTTAAGAAATGAGGAGTGAGAGACCTTTGTGATTTTATTACTACATTCTTGTAAAACAATTCGTTTTTTGAGAAAAATACGAATATTAGTGGCAGTGAATAGAAATGTTGGTTGAGAATAGCCAGTGTGTGAAGGCATTGTAACAAGTGATACAGCCCAGAGAAAGTAATTTCACAGTAAAATACCGTTGTTTCTTTTGCATATTCACTCGCTCGCTGCATTAGTGAATTGTTACCCCCTCAGAATTTCTGATTGAGACAAAATCGGTGTTGGACACAGGACCTTTGTAAGCAGATGGAAAGGGTGGGATATATTAAATTCCATATTCATGGCCATGAATATTCATGCCGATGAACTTTGTAATTCATAAGATGGAAGGGTCCAAAATATAACTGTAGTTTGGCTTTCATCAACAAACGAGAGATCTGAACGACCTCTACTGTTCATGGTTAACAGGTTGTGCTGGGTGCTTCTTTGATTCATCAGTAAGTATGGAGAAATTAAAACTACGTGATTTTGCTCCTGGAACATCAAGTTGTGTTGATGCTTCAAATACTAATTAAAGCCCCTTTCATACAGTGAACCAGCAGTCAGATTGCCACTCTTAAGCATCTGGTATAACTAGTGCTCTGTGTTGTTGCAAATCCCTGATTTTTAGTTGTAAAAGGGGTTTCATAGCTATTTTTATCTACCCTTCCATGAGTAAAAACATTTTTCATTTGTGTGTATAAACACGTAGCATTTTAGAACAATGAAGCCCTTTTTTCAGTTGTGGAGGATAAAGATACAGTGAAAACTGGAAAATATTTTGAAATGCTAAAAGCAGTGAAGGTGGAAATCCTCATATTCATTCAATCTGAAATCGTTGCAAACTGTGGAAACCATGCTGATTCAAACACTGCTGTTATTTAACTTCAATTAGAAATATTTTATTCTTATTGGAAGATGAAAAAAAATCTAATGAAGAACTATAATAAACTTTGTTTTCACTTCACCTTGTAGTTGCTTAAAAGGGTTGTGGAGAAGTTTGTCCTCTTTCTTTTTCTCTCTCCTGGCTCCCTTAGCAGCTCCATCTTTTTGCTTTCTTCTGAGTGCTGGACAGTAACTGAAATCCAACTTACTGGATGACAAACCCAAGGCTTCTATTCATTAAATTACTTCAGATTCAGGTGCAAATTTGACCCAACTTTCTGTAAAAACTTTGAGTCTTCTTCTGAGTAACACTTAATGTTTTTGGTTTGTGGATGCTGTAAACCAGAAGGAAGGAAGCAACTCTTGTAGAAATGTAGGTATTTTGCCTGTATTTTCTTGTATGATTTTAGCCCATGATAGAGAGGAGCTTAATGTTTCTGGAGCCATGTGTCTCCTGGCAGAGGTGTGGGTGGATAACATGATGTGCTGAGCAAGAGGAGGAATTCAAGTATCCAGAATTTAAATCTGGTTAAGGATGGGATATGTCTATCAGAAAGTTAAACTTACTTTGCATTTGCCTTTTGACAAGCACTGTTTCTCTGTGTCTAATTAGTAAGTTAATGACTTAGACCTCTTGGTACTTTTGGTTTAGAGATAATAGTTTATAATAATTAATTTCTTAACCCCTCCCTCGTGTCAAACAATTAATCTTCAGAGGCAGCATGTTTATCAGATCTGGTGGTAGAAACTTGGAATATAAACCCCCAAAATTGAGCCCTGTAAATTTATTTATTTGTGTAATCGTGGAAGAGCGTTTATCAGGCAGAAAGCACAAAGAATGCCATGTCATTGGGATGAGGAAGTCTAGGTCAGTGGCTATGCCCTAAGGACATGAGGAATAAATTAGCACACTGGTTTAGGTTCCCTGGGAGAGCTGCTCTCCCTTCCTTCCTGCCTTGGCAGGGCTGTGTTTCAGAAATCTGTGTCTGAATTAAATCCTTAGGCAAGGCCTTAAAGTTTCTTATCTGACTGATGAGTAACAAACACGGGAAAACAAATCGTCTTCTACACAGATATTTTGAATAACTGGTTGTGTTGTGGAATGTGCTAAATGGGCTTAAATAGACACTGAACTAGACTGAGCTGATGGGCAAAGGTGGTCTCTGGTGTCCAGGTAAACTTAGAGTGTCCACTTCAGCATTTTCCAGAGGAGCTGTTAAGAATAGAAGAAACCCGTGTAATTAATAGCCCAGGGAAATCAGCAACTGCATAGGCTGTTTACCCTATAAACCTGTAACACTGACAGTTTATAGTCTCTGTTTTAATGTGAACGTTGCTTCATACTTGTGCTGATCACTGCAGTGAGTGTCTGTCAAGGGAGAGGTGTCTTTTGGAGACACATCTGCCTTCCTGACAGCCCACATATGGCAAACTAAACAGTGAGTTTGTGTTGGGTCTTGTTTGTTTTTCATGCTTACCTGTGTAGAGTCATTTATGTGCCTAGGATCATCTACAGAATGCCTTTACCTGGTCTGAGCGTCCCCTGCATCAGCTGAAAATCAGAGGAGAAATCTGTAGCTTTTAAAATTTTCAATCCACTAAGAAATCTATAAAAGCCCTGAATTCTCCACTCAGAATCAGTTAAAATAAAAGGATGCTAAAAGATGTCCCTGTCGTTTTTCATGTTCAGAAACAGAATTGTCTATTACATTTTTATGTGCCTGAGTCTTTTAATGTAAGAAATATAAGATAGTCATGAATGTATGTTGAAAGACTGAAAATAGTATTTCAGTCAAAGACAATGAAATTTTCACTTATGTATTTTGTCAGGAACAGAATCCTTTGGTAATAGTGTTTGATCCTTCCCTTGCATTTTTCTCAGCATCAGGCTAGAAAGTGCTGTTGTATTCTATTTGCTCTTCAAGTATTTTAGTATTGCATGATTTTTTGTGTAGTTTTTGTGTAGTTCACTTGTGTATGAATGAAGTTCAACGTGTGGATTCTGTCCTTTTGCTCTGCAAGGTCTGGCACTGCTGTTCTGAGGGACTGTGCTGGAGAGCATAACCCTCTTCTTCTAATGTGCTGGCTTTTCTGTTTGTCTCCTTGGTTTGAATGGTTTGTTTTTTTCTAAATCACCTCTTGATCACTTGCCCTAAACATAATCTACATCCCTCTGAAGTAACTTGGTGCCATAGAATATCCTGAGTTGGAAGGGATCCACGAGGGTCATCGAGTCCAACCCCTGGCCCTGCACAGGGCACCCCAAGAGTCACATCCTGTGCCTGAGAGTGTCACCCAAACACTGCTGGAGCTCTGGCAGCCTTGGGGCTGTGACCACTGTCCTGGGGAGCCTGTTTCAGTGCCCAACCACGCTCTGGGTGAAGCACCTTTTCCCAATATCCAACCTGAACCTCCCCTGACCCAGTTTCATACCATTCCCTCAGGTCCTATTACCAGAGAGAAGAGATCAGTCCTGCCCCTCTGTTCCCCCTCTTGAGAAAACCGCAGTCCAGGGTGAGCTCTCCCCTCAGTCTCCTCTTTTCCAGGCTGGACAAGTCAAGTGACCTCAGCCACTCCTCATATGGCTTCCCCTCTGGACCCTTAACCATCTTTTTAGCCCTATCTTACAATATATTTTGGTTGGATTTGAAATGGGTTTATTTTTTTGACCTGAAAAACCTGGCTTTGGTGCTTGGAAGAATGTTTTGTTCCCAAAGATTTTGGGAAATCGGCATTTTGCTTTGTACTGAAGTGAGTAGACCTTCAGGATGATCTGTCTTTCCCCTCACAACAACAATAACAAAAGAATGTATCCTCAATGTTTTCTGGTCCCTCTGGTACCTGCTCATACCCTCCCTGCAGCACGGAAGGGCAAGGTCTGCAGCTCTCCTCTGACTCAGCTGCCAGGTAAAATTGTACATCTTGAGCTGCAAAAATTGAAGTTGAAATAAAGAATTAGATTGTCTCAGACAGGAGTGCAGTCAGAGGTGAGAAACTGGGACTTTAACTTTCTTAACTTAGCTCCAGTGATTTATCTTGGGAGGGAGGCAGATGTAAGAGAACATGCTGAAGTGCAGCACTGGTGTTTGAGCAGCAGGCGTGGGTTGATCCTCACTTTACTGTTTCCAGCTTCTCTGTGAGTTGCTGTATCCAATCACTCCCAGGCACTGCCATTAACCTCTTTGTGACCATCTCTCCTGAGGATGCCCAAGATGTACTAGAAGTAGTGTCATAAATTTAATGATGCTTTAAAAGTCTCTTGTGAAGGGATTTTTTCAGACTATATATTATTCCCTTGTTGATGATCCCTGCAGTTTCATACGTGCCATGTAGAAATTTGTTCTTAAGATGCTCAGATTGTTCAATATCAAAAATAGACTTAAGGGAAGAAGGCATCGAGGGAGATAGGACAACCTGTCAGCAGCCTCTGGCTTAGTATATCTGGTGGGAAATTCTAATTTACCATCAAAGTGGCAGCAACTCACTTGGTATGAAGTGCCAAGGAGACAGATGGCAATGTTGAAATAGTCTCTGTTGTGCCTATCATCAGGTCTAGTAAAAAGAGAACTCAGGAGCAACAACATGTTGTAGTAGAGTAAATAATAGTTACTACAGCTTTCTGCAGGGAGTGAGTTTGTTTGTTTGGAGTTGCTGATGTAAAGCTGAGCTGGATTGTTTAATATGGATAGAGAGGAAATGGTGGGTAGAGAGACAAGTGTATATTAATGTCTTACTACTTAGGAGCAGATAGATTAAAATGAAATATGAAAAATATGAACCTCTCTTTCTTAGTACTTGGAAAAGGTATGCAATTGATACAAGGAATAACAGCATCTACTTCATCAACTGAAATATTTGTTTCTGTTCTCTAATGCATTTGAGTATTTGTAGGTGGCATCAAGTTCCCAAAAGCTGCTATTTGGAGAACATGGACACTCTTCTGTTTACTCTGGACCTCTTACTAGCTGCTCTGTAACAGCTTTATGCTCTGAGTCCTAAAGGTTGATTTCTAACACAGAAGGAAGCAGAAAAGTAGGAACTCATTTGTAGTTTTCTGGAAGTATTGCTTATTTCTTTGTTACTGTTGAAAATTCTGTTGAAGTGTTTCAATCTTCATAGGACTGGCTTCTCTGTGGAAAAAGAAACAGAACAAAAAGAATGTAAGGTACTTGCAGTGCTATCACGAGTTTTAAGTGACACAAATTTTAAACAGAATAATGATGTATGTTAATGTTGGTGCTTCTGGTGGTAAGCTGATTTGGTCTCTGCATTTCTTCGTCTGGATTCCAGTCAGAGCAGGGATTCCAGCTGGACTTCTGAAACCTGAAGGAAATGGCCATTTTATACAGAAGCACTGTCTCCTCCTTTCCTGTGTTAATTTTTCCCTGGCAAAGATATAGGGAGCTGCCACTGTTTAGTTTAAAAGTAGGTGTTCTTATATACCAAGTATAGGACTTAACAAAATTAATTTGTATGACATATTTTTCCTTCTTCTCACAAAACTATTTTTGTCTACTATCTTGGGCTTTTACACACTTCAGTAAAAACTTAATGTTATCTTAGGTTTGGTTTTGCAAGGGACCAGGAAGCAGTCAAGGAATGTATGTTTGATTCTGAGGAGGGATCTTTTCTCTGGTTATGTGAGGACTGTGGAGAATCTGACCTGTAACATATTGTGCAAATGAATTTTAATTCTTCCTTATGGCTTCTTTTAGAGTTACTTAAGATTCACAGGTTGCCTTGTGGGTAATGGCAGAGGAAGAGCTCACCTTCTCTAAGTGTGCTCACTGAAAATCAAATGATAATTTAGTTTTTGTTCCGGGCAAGACACACATGACCTGTGAACATTTCTGTATTCTGACCCATCCCAAAAAGAGAGAAATGCACTGGACAGATACAAATGGAAGGCATATAAGATGGTTTAGGCTGCGTGACATTAAAGGCTGCAAGGAAAAAAAATTAAATAAGAACGACTGACACAATTAAATGATGTTTAAATATCAAGGATGTATGTTTTTTCTTTAAAAAGAGCAGATACATTAGTAATTCCTATTCCAAGGACGTGTACTCTTTGCCAGTGATACAAGGTGGCAGTAGCACAGCTAAATGTGTTACCTATTTAGTTTAGTTTTCTATAAGCAGGCAAATAGGACAGAGATGTTCTGCATTATAACAAGCACATCATTAAAATGACAGATGACCATAAAATTAAATCTTGCTGTCCCATGGGGTGTTTTTGAATGTTAAGTGAAAGCATCTGCAAGTGATTATTTTGTTCTTATTAAGCTCAGACAGTCCAGAACCTTGAGTTTTTAAATGCAAGTTCATCTCTTATGTCGTGTATTTGTGGTGAAGTAATTGAATAAAGAGATGCAATATATTTTTAATAACATAGACTTATCTCACTGATTGATTGTGATTAGAGTCTGGGTTGAGATCTTCCTATGCATGTATTGTTTTAATCTAGAGGCCTGGCTGGCAGTCTGATGTCAGGGGTACATGAGCAACTTGTAAGACTCTTCACTGAGTTCAATTCATGTGGAACTATATTAGCACCTATTTTTTTTATTTATTAGAGCAGCAGATATAGAGGTACATGAGAATGTGTTTGGCCATTCCATTTGTGACAGAAACAAATATTGGGAGGTAAAGACAGAGACTGATCTGACATTAAACCCTTATGAATCTTATAAACTTGCAGATCTTATATTTGCAGCATACTTATAAATTGTGTGAACTTAGCAACTCCCAAGATTGTATACTGCCTGTATGACATAAGAAGGTTACAAATAGAAATTTAAAATTAAGTCTCGCTTTCAGAGCAACATGCTGCATGATAACTAGTTTACAAATAAGAATTTCTCTTGAAAGCTACTTTTCATAAATAAGAGTAGCTGCACTGCTGCAGCATCATCCCTGATATGGCAGGTACCCCTGTCTACCTGTTTTTGGGATGCCAGACACAGGGACAGGCTTCATTTTAGGTCCATCCCTGCTGACTTCCATCTTTCTGTCTTCCTTGGTTTTGCTTAGTACTTACTGATTCTAATTTGAACCAGAAGAGCCTGAGACAAAGTATTAAACTCAAAAATTATTGAAAAATCATGGGGATTGTATGACTGCATCATCATATCTGCATATATGGAAACCTGAGTTTCCACCAGTGCTAAAATTTTGTAAATGTAACAGGCCTGCATTTAGAAAACAGGTTTGGGGTTTTTTCCCCTCCTAATGGCCGATTGCATATAACAATGTATATTTGACCACTGCCTGGTGACTTAAGTTAACAGTGGTGTCCTTGACCATTTAATTCCTCTTTTATTCTAAATGATACTCATTTAATGCAGAAACAAACCTGAAGATGGGTTTCAGGAAACCCTTTTCAACCTGAGAGACTGTATTTTTATATGAAGAATGTGATATAGGGATTTATCATACACTGCTATTAAATTTTAATAATATCTTGTCCTCTGTGTACTGCTCTGTGTATATCATAAATATATGTGTTTAGGAAGAGGAAGGCAAAAGTGATGGATCTAATGACCATGTTGGTGCAGGGACACATTAACTGCTCTAGAATTAGTAAGATATTAAACTATTTCAATTGACTGGGTAGAACTATGTAATGAAAATAATCTGGCTTAATCTTAATTTTTTTCCCTGAGTTAAATATCAAACAAATTTTCCTCAGAAGTGGCTACAGAGGCAAAAAAAGAAGGTGAACAAAAAACCCCAACAAATTCCTAGAGTGATAGTATAAAATAGGTGATGCATTCTGACCTGCTGGCCATTTGCTGCATTATTTACTGGGCATATTTATTATTAAAGAAAAAAAAAAAAGATCTAAAACATAACAGCAAATAGTCCTGCAAACTCAAATAATCTGTACATCTGAAGGCTACAATTTTTCTATTTTACAGCCTCCTTAAAGAGATTGTACTGGCAAAAGCCAGAGCTATATGCAATCAATTGATTGCTAAAAGTTATTATCCCCCTAGGACGCTTTCCTTTTTATATGCGCTAGAACATTAAATTTAAAAATTAGGCCTGCTGTGAAACTAACAACAGTCTTCAGCTGAAAAATGTCAATCCACTTCAAACAATTTCAAGAAGATCCTATTTTGCCCTTCACTTCACCAAAAAAAAAAAAAAGAAAAGTCTGGAGGGGCTGCGTAGCACATCCTCACTCGAGGCCAAATCCTGCCTAACTGTGGCTGATGAGGACCTTGAACTTGGCCTTGCCCTGTGCTGTGTCTGAGGGAAGGCTGGAAGGTGACAGTGGGAAGTTCAGCAGCTCCTCTTGGGAAGGTGAGAGGAGCTGAAGGACTTTGTGAAGAGCGCTCCCCACCGCGGAGCTCCCTCTCCTCGTCCTGACTGACAATTTACATCCCAGACTTTGGCGAGACTGAGCTGTTGGGTTTTTTTTAGAACTGCTGCCAGCCAGCACAGGAACTGGCAGAAGTAGGCATGTGCTGGGAGAAAATGCTTAGTAACTCTTCAGGGTTAGGGAACCTAAGGGAGGCCAGTGCTCTGAGAACTCAGTGTCTCAAAGAAGCTGGAAACATTCAGGTTGCCTAAAAGAAGTGTGGCTCTCCAAGAGAGTGGGGGAAAAAAAGACAGAAAACCTGAGCAGGAATATCACTGAGCTGAAGGATTTGTTCTGGAATTTTATGATGGAAAAAGTAGTTTCACTGTAGCAAATGTAGTTCCTAATTAATGCTGGATATCTGTGTGGGTCAATGGACACTAATAGAAAGCTCATGGTAAAAGCTTTTAAACTTTGGACTTTGAAACACCTACTTGTACATGGTATTTTCTTCTCCTTGCAGTGTTAACGCCAGGTCTGGTTTTGTCCACTTTTGTATTTCACAATCATTTCATGAATTGCCCTCATCTGCTGCTTAGTTTCAATTGCAGTTGCCATTTCGGTGTCTAGTCAAGAGTTTTCAAATTGCTGCATCAGCTCTCAAAATACTGGACAATCACTAGTCTGATGGAGAAAGGAGTTGGAGCACTATTCACCACATTATTTAGGAAAAGAGCAGCAATGCAGCATGTGGAGTCAAATCCAACTCTGTCTCCTGCAGAAGCCACAGAGCTTCATTTTCTAAGACCATAATAGTTTGTTTATGCTCATTAACTTCAATATTTTGTGCCAATCGGAATAAATCCAAAATCATTTGAGTTCAAAGTGGAGCTGAGATGATAATTATTATCATCTATCAATCTTTGAATCAGATTTTCCTTACATTTAGAAATGTAACTTAGTTCTGTTTGCTTCTCAGTAATACATAAAATTAGCCAAAGCTGACTCACAAACATGTCTAAAAGGAAAGAATGCTGTGTTACAAATGAAAGCCTGTGCAGACAGTGGGGCAGATTCACCCCAATTACCTTCAGCCATCTTCCAACTGAAGATGATTTCAGCTCCATTTCGGTGGACAATGCAGCCCTTCCATTTTAGCCCTCTGCATTAAAAAGGGATCAGTTCAGACCACTGGCACTCATTTTTCATTAACTGCAGAGGAAGGCTCCAAAACGAGGAGTGAGAAACTTGTTTGGTTCTGGCTGAAAACCGTCACGTAGAAACTTTTTAATCAGGCAGCATTAGAGAAATGTGTGAGTTTGCAGCAACTGAAAGTCAGATGTGTTTGCAATAACAACTTTGCCATGTACAAAAATGGTTTAAGAAGTAACACGCCTGATTCAAGGCAGCAACTCAATATCTGCAGGCTGCCAGGCTTTAGCAGTGAAGGAGGAAGCTTTATTGCAATTGGGTTTCTTACAAGGTTTGTCATCTTCCTTGAGGACTGCCACTCTTCATTTCCACGCTGAACCGTGTTCAGTCAGACTGTGGAGCAAGCACAGGGAAGTGCATTAACTAAATCCTGTTAGAGTTTTCACATGGGAGCAGTGAAGGAGGAGAGGTTTAAATAGCAGCACTCTGAGAGGTAAAGATGTGAGGTGAAGTTCACCGCTCATGTGGAAGGAGCAGTTTGATTGCAAATCATTTTGCAAAATAAATCATTGCAAAAGTTATTTTTTTTTTTTTAAAGAATCATAATGTTTTTCTGGTTTTAGAGAGCGAGCAGGTAAAATTTTGCTGACGATTTGTTTTTAGAAGTGATTTCTTTTGGCCCTTTTTTATTTGGAGCAAAGCTTATGAGAGATGCTGTATGATATAGTGCAGTTCTGTGAATGCTGAAGTGTGTGTTAACCCCTTTTCATACTGCTTTCTCATTTTGAATTAACAGTCTCAGCTTAGCATTTAGCTGAAACTCAGATTTTATTAATTTATTAGTAATAGTAATTGATTCCAAAAGTCCAAATAAATGAGAAATTGTTGGTTTTTTCTGCCGAGCATTGTGATTTATCAGCTGTGTTTGTGGAAGTTTATGAAGGCTCATGTCTCTGGATTGAAAAAAGAGTTCTGTGTATCTTAGGAAGCCAGTTACTGTCATGTATTTCTTTCTGAGTCCCAGGTGGTGCACACTATGTTTGCATGAGAAAAGAGGAAAAGGTTTGTTGCAGCTCATCATTTTGAATGAGAGTTTTTCCTGGTGACGTGTCAAAGACATTTATTATGTGCTGTTATTCATTGATCATGGGTAATAGTAACAGTACTTTGTATATATGTGACTTGTTTGATTTAAACTTTCTCAAGTGCTTTAGATAACAAATAAACAGAAAAAATCCTGTAAAGACTTCTCTGGGTTGTACCTGCAGCATGAGGTTCTGTCTCTAGCAGTGCCCAAATGCAGTTGCTGAAGTCCAGCCTCTAATCCTTTGCAGCTCTCTTGCTGCCCAAGCCAGATATGGTCCATGACAATTTTTAAACCTTTTTCTCTTACAGTAATTTTTCTGATCTGCCCCCCAGCATTTTTACCATCCCCAGCATCCTGTAGCAGTAAGTTCATGGTTTAACTACACCTGGGCTGGTGAACTACCTCCCTTTTTTTACGTCTTAAACTGATCTAGTGCTAATGTCAATAACTGGTAACTGGATCCGGTGTTGGAATAATGTGTAACTGTTCCCTGCCATCCATCATCTCCACATCATTCATGTTTTTAAAACAATTACTCACTGATTATAGTTGGAATGGCTACAGCACAGATAGACAGGATTTATTGCATCTTAAGTCCTCATTCCATTTCTGTAATATAGATAATAATACACATTTTCTATCCACAAAAACTGTTAAGGGTGGATTTTCTTCATTTCAGCTGAGTAATTTTGATTCTGCCTCTGCTGGATAAGGTACTGTTTACATGGGTAGTAAGTGGCAGGTTTAAAGCTGAACAAGATATACCTGTGGCTTTTGTGTTTGTAAAGACCTTCTCAAGAGCTGGGAGTAAAGAGCTATAAATAATTTATGGTTGAAAAGGCAAAAATAAGAACATTGACAATAAATAATAATTTTTAGGTATTGTACCTCTTATGTGAAAATAGCAGAATTTAAGGTATCTGCAAAATGTATTGTGTCCAGAACAGAAAGAAATCACTGAAATACATCTGTATAGCCTGGAGTCCAAATAGGCTGTTTGTGCAGTTAAACAATGATTGGATTTCATAGCCTGTTTATTTACAAGGGATAAACAAGTGCATTTATGCAATGTCTGTAATGAAGATCTTGCCTGTGTATGAATTAGTGTTGGTTGTTGTTTGGTTTTTTTTCCTTACTTGGTGTATGTGGGATCTGCCATCCAGAGTTAGGGTGATTTTTTTTTTCCTTTTTTAAAAACCTGCTTCTCAAATTGTAAAGTAAGTCTTGTATTATGCAAAGCAGTGACTATTGAAAAGCGAAGTGCACCCTTATCTAGCATTCAGCAAAGCAATATAAGAAGAAAAAGCATTTTTGCAATGCCTTGAAGGCCAACTCTCTCTATATGTTAATAATAAATGCCCCAATTTCCCAGGCGTGCTATTTTTATAATACAGTTTCCCTGCCTTAGGTTTTATCTAAATAAATTATGCTCACAACACGCTAAATTTAAAAGAATTTGGCAACATCATGATTGGATATGGGATAATTCACAGCGTGCCATAGCTTTTCTCTGGAGCGTGACTCGGTTTATCTATGGTTGTCTGTGGTCTAATGAGATTAGCATTGTTTTTTCCGAGTGTGTGCCCTTGCAGTCTTCCTCCAAAATGCACTTTCATGGTGTCAAAATGCTTTACCCAGCTCTTCAGAATACCTGGAGAAAGCTTGAAGTGGCTACACTGATAACAAAGGAGGGTGGTGTTCTTAATGCTAACGTCCAAGTCATTCTTTCCTGCTGCGCACCAAAATTAATTTCTTAATGTCAAAATACAGTAATACACATGTATGTGTTATTCTTTATGTTTGCAGGGGAAAATATGGAGCTCATGGCGTACAGCCACCTATACATACCATGGACTTTTTTGCAAGTTGCCAAGAGCAAGTTTTAGTTCACTTAGTGCAGGCTGCCTTTGGAGCTGGTTTTGTACTCCCTTCCCTGGTTTTATTACCAGTGAGATTGGTCCTTTAATCCAGCTGAGCCTATAGCTGATGTTTCCTGCCCTGCCTTAATGTGCTGTTGCCTTAGCTGTTTCTGTAGGAAAATGCAGGAATAATGGTAGTTGTTGTTTTCATGGTATTTCCATAACCTCTGCAACACCATGATTTAGCATGATTTAAAAAATACTGAAAGCCCGTGTGGCTCTTTCACAGTTCTTAATGAAGCTGTAGAGAATTGTGGAAAAGATCAAAGTGAATCTTGTAGCAAGGAAAACAAGCAAAGAAAGGTGTAAAGGGCTTGTACTTCTTAAAAATGCCATGAAGTGGAATCTGTCTGGCAGTCTCAGAAATAATGAAGGTGTCATGAGAAGGTGCAGTGTTTCTATTGACGCAGTTGGTGAGAAGTACAAAATCCTGGCAGGAATCACTAATGTGATAAACAGTATTGAGTAGTGCTTGCTAATAAGAAATGGTTTTGCTTAACAGACAATCATGTAATAGCATCTGGGGCTTGTGGAGAAACTGCCTACATGTGTGGATCTCTGCATACATTACAAGCTTCATTTTGTAAAGGTGTTAAAGAAAAATTAAGCCATTTCTTTTCCAATCAATACATATTTTTGTGACCATAAAGAAAGAGCCTTTGAAATAGATGGGATGGATAACCTTAAAATATTTCTCTGTTGGGAGGGGGGAAGTTAGTAGAGGCAAACATTTAAGGTACTCATAGGAGCACTATGCACCAGGAGCTGTGGTGGATTTATCCATCTCAATGTGTGTTGTACAACGTGTGCATGTTCTGGCACTTGGAACTTTTTTGTCTCGTTGATATCCTGCTGACAAAAAACAATCATTCACTTGACTGCCCGATCAAAGCAGAATATTTAGGAGCTGGACTGCAAATTCCAGCATCTCTTTGAATGCAAATTGTTGTTTTCAAAGGTTTCGTACAGTTAAAATCTATGAAGTACCAGTTGGTTTTAAGCAGATGCTGTAGTCATGGTGTTAAGCCTGCTTGACCACAACAGGCTTGGAATATTTTAGTAACATGCCACAGGGCACACCAAGCTTTAGCTTGGTTGTTGTGGTTGAGTGTGGATCGGGGGGGCAGTTTGGGAGTTGGTCTCTGGGTCATCTCCCCTTGCCGCAAGTTCGTTCACGTTACAGAGCAGTCTCCAGGTGATCCCCCTCTGGGTGCAACCTGGTCTGCTCCAATGGACCATGCAGCCTTTATGGTGGGAGACGACCTCCTGAAGTCTTTTCCCATTGCACCACATGATTTACCCATTTGCTCAGCTTACTAGTAAGTTCAATTAATGTTCCCTCTGAATTGGATTGATCTTTTTGTTTGCCCAACCTTCGAGTCTCACACATCTACTAATTCATTCACTATCTTTTCACTGTTTTCACAGCAGAAATTACAAGCAACTATCCCATCATATTAAAAAAAAAACCCAAAGGGGTAATAAATCTCTTTTCCATCAAACTTCAGTTCCTCCTTCTATTTCGTATCCATGAACTGCCTCACATACGACATGTGATCATTGGGTTTTTTTTCACCTGTAACGTGTTTCTTGCACCCTTTACATCAGCTGGTCCCTTTCTACACTGTGTTATCAGAATTTTTAATGACCTGCTTTTAGCAGTGTGTTTTTCTGGTTTGTCCCCCTCTTCTGTCTTGCTTGATGAATTGTATTCAAAACTGTTCACTGAACCCTTCCTAAACTTCTGTGTTCCCTTGGGCTTTCCATATGCCAAGGTTGTTCTCTCTTTACCCTTCCATATTTGTGAATCACTTCAGAAAACCCACCATAGAACTGGAAAAAAAGGCAAAGGAAGGTAACACCCAACTAGCCTTTTGTCCTGTGGGTGAAGAGATATTTTTGCCAAGAACTGTTACACAGGACAATATGTTAAAATATGGAATTTGAGATGTGATGGAGGAGTGGTCTCTGGTGGAAGGAAGTTTACTGCATAAGGGGAGCTGGTCTTTTTAGAAGTGAAAGTGTGGCCAAGGGTGCAGTGAAAGGAACAGATGCAAAGAGAGAGAAACCATTAATTTAGGACAAAATCAAGATCCTGGAAAACAACATTAATCAATACATCAAAGAAAATGAAAAGAAGGAATGCCTTGCCTTTGTGCAAATGTTAAGTGCCTGCAATAAATAAAAAATAATGAAATCCCTAATTTATATTAAATTTGAACGGGTTGCTAATAAAGCGGCCTAATGGGAAAATTCAAATGATTGAAAAGCTGAACACATATTTAAATAGCACTGAGAGAGAAGTAGTGGCTCAGATCTGTGGAATCTTTGTGAAGTAACTCTCCAAAATAACCCAAAGCTCCAGTTTGTAATGCATTTTTGCAAAATGGGGATCTAATTGCCCATGTGCAGTAGGCCACCAGCAGAGAGCAACATGGCCAGCTCCTTAAAAACCTCCTGTAACGTGTAGGAGGAAAAGTCACTATTATGGGAGACTCCAATTTGTGTGATGTTACTGGAGTCACACTGCCTTCTAACAGCATTGTTTGGATTTCTTTAAATAGCTCTATAATGTACGTAAATGTAGGTGCTTAATTTCCTTCTACGAAATCTGATTTTGAGAGAGTTCTGTATCACGCCTTGTTTTCACAGATGAAGACAAAATTAGCGGTGGCTTAAGCACCAAAGGGAGTAATTAACCAAAGTACAAAAGAACATGAGTTAGCTGAATTCTGAGCTGTGAGAATGACTCCAGAAAAATCTGTGTGTGTATGTGATATGCATAAATATCTGTGTGTGCTCGGGCCACTGGAGAGGGTGTTGAGGCTTTTGAGAATACCTGTGACACTGCTGTTCAAAAAGAGAACTCGCTGAAAGCAAGGGATAAAAAACAATCAACCAACCACAAAAAGCCAGGGGTTAGTTGGTGTTAATGAGTGTGGATCAGAATCTGGAAACTGTAGAAAGCTACTGAGGAATGTTATCTATAATACACATTTATATGCACTCTATATATCACATATATTTTATATATATATAAATATACTTCTAAATAAATTAGTGGTGAGGTAGGATCAATACAGTGAACTATTCTCTTTTCATTTGTACTAGAATTTTATATAGAAAAATAATGCATATAATTATAACTTTAAAGAATTGTTACTTCATTAGTAATGAAAATAGGAATGTTTTAAATGATGCCATAGAAATGAAAAGTAGAAGATTTTGAAAGGACAGTATAGAAATGTAGGAAATTCTGGGCAAGTCTTGATGTTCTGTTTTTGGAAAAGGCAGCAGAAGAGCATAACAAAATCTCATTACAATTGTAACTAAGGGTTCTTAATGGATAGTAATGCTGGGCATTTTGCAACCAACAGGTTTCAGCTGAGAGTTTCTAAGAGTTATTAAAAAAATCTGCTTGAGTCATTCTCTGAGTCATTGCTGTTGATTTTTTGGAAGTTGTAGAGCGTTGGGGAAGTTCCAGACGACGGGAAGAAATCTAATGTTGTGCCAATAAAAGGCTAAATGGGAAGACCCAGATACTTATAAGTCTGTCAGCCTGACATTGATCTCAGGCAAAATAATGGAATGGTTTCTAAAGGACTCAATTAATAAAGAATTAAGCAAGGGTAATATAGTTATTGCTAATCAGCACGGGTTTATGGAAAACAGACCTTGTCAAATTAGCTTGGTATCATTTTTATGTTATTACAAATTTGGCTGATGTAATAATGAAGTTCTGTAGGGCACTGACTGGGTACAAAGTACTGAGGAAAAGCTGGAAAAACCTAGATGGTTTTTTTTGCAGCTTAGGAAGAAAATGAATAAGTTCAGAGCTTTATGGTTAACTGGGCAGTAATAATTTTTTTACTGCCTACAGTGAAGACCGATGTAACTTGAAAAGAGACATTGGTTTATTTTCTGTTGAGCCAGAGCCTGTACTTACCACACAGCTCTGTCTCCCTAGAGCGTGATGTATCCCACTCTTCTAAAAATAATGAGGACGATCAATTACTGGTAAAAGCCATTCTGGTTCAGCTGGTGAACTGTGAGCAGCGTGTTTGGATGCTGCCTGAGAGCAAGACTGCAGGTAGAAAGAAGGGTGAGAAGCGTGATAGGTGAAGCCTGAAGGGGTGTGAGGAGGGTAGGTGACAACAAAATCATCTTGTTATTGTTTCCTCATTTTATGTTCCTCTTGGACTGACCAGCTGGGTCCTTGTGTTGGTTTCTCTGAGTCTGCCAGCTGATGTACATGTGCAGCACCTGGCATGGTCAAGTGGTCTGTTGTGATTCCCAGAAATGGGAGCTGTGATGAAGTAATTTTCTTTTTGCAGCCTCTACTATTAGAGAACAAAACTATACAAAGGCTAAAAGAACAATTTTTAGTTAGTGCACATGGAGATAAAATTTAACAACTTTTAACTGAGTTCTACTACAATTTTTTTCAGTCTCTTCATATACAAATAGTTGGCTTTGCTTCCTAAGAGTTGATTCATTTAAAGTGTATCAGAGGCTCTTCTTTTATATTGGTTGGTTGTTAAGAGTTTCCTGGAAACATTAATTTCTGTTCTTATGAGAAATCAGATCTTGAAGATAGAGCAGAGAATAAAAGCAAACCTCCTCGATTTCCATCAGCTGTGATTGACAAAGAATTGCTGAGCAAAGCTGCAAGAAATTTCCACACATTTGTCTGGCCCACCAGTTTTATGGCAAATCCAGCTGTTTTCCACTGGAGACCTTTCATTTGAGTGAGGTGAGGTTCTCCATTTAGACAAATCACCTAAAAACCACTTTAGACAGTTCATTTCTCATCGTGATGCCAATCAGGTTTTATTAATGCTTTATGCAAAAAATGGAAAACAAAAGAAGGATTTTTGAACTTGGGTCAGCTCTTAATGAGCTGTAAATAGGGCTTATCTAAACATGCTGTGTAGTTGCTTGAATAATTTTGAATAATTGATTTTGCTTCACGTTTCTTTTTAGATTTTTCCCCCCCTCTTTTAATTTATTATACATCTATTATACATGCAGATTCTTAGGTCTAAGTAGGAAAACATTACATGGTAGAATCCATCCAGGGCAAATCAGTTATCCTGAGGTCAGTATCTTATCCTCAGACAATACTGTGTGGGCATATACATGGGTAAAAAACTCAGAGGTGAAAAAGGTGATAACCTTGTGGCGATTCATGATGTTGAAAACATTTTTTATAACTTCATGCATTTCTTTGAGAACAAATAAGCAAAAGAAGCACAAAAAGGCAATAAACTATAAAAAACATGGCAATTCTCTAGTTAAGATGAATGGAAGTACAGTAGATTTTAAATTTCTGCAAATTTTAACTCGTACAGTACTGCAGGAATTACTGTGAAAACTCCAGTGCCAACTTTATGTGTGTACTTTGATACCATTGCTCATTTACGTAGATATATTAATTATAATTTTAGTCCTGGCTTCTCTAAAAGGCTTTCAAGGACAGGTTTTGAATCCATTAAAAAAAAGTGTGCAAGGTGAGAAAAGTCTGAAAGTAATTTTGGTTGTGAAAAGGCTTTTGTGTGATTTTTTTTTTTTTTTTATTAAAAGCAGAGGGGACGAAAGAGTCTGTCCCCTTCCCCATTAATAATGAGGGCTCCTACTCTTCCCCCCCACAAGTTACAGCAATTATGGCTTTTGTTAAATTGTTCAGATCCAGCAATGAATGAACAGTCATTGAAACTTAAGGACATGACAAGTAAAACTGAGAGGAGAGCTTGAAGTCCTGGATAATTCAGTGTGACAGAACAGCACTGAGGGCTAGAGCATGATTAAAGAGAAATCAGAGCATCTCTTCCTTTAGACTTGCAATTACAGGAGATGAAATGGGAAAATGGAAGGGAGTAAAACCCTCTTATTCTTTAAAAAAATTATATAAAAAAAAAATAAAGTAGGTAAGAGGAGAAAGAAATTTTTTTAGGAAGTGGTTATTTTCCAGCATCTTTCACGAAACGGTTTTAATGACCTAGAAAAGATCTGTTAGTATTGGTGACAAGATGTTAAATGAGAGGTATCCTTGGTCTGTCCTGGTGTGTTTGTTCTTGTCTCCCTTAATTTATTTGGGAGATAAACAGAGGATTTTCAAAAAGTCTGTAAAACTCACAGAATTTGCAATTACGACCAAGAAAAATTTGCATTGAACTTTGCAGTTTGTGGTAAGTACTTGTCAATGCCAATACAGATTACTGACATGTGAACTAGATCCAATATGTGTGCAGCTTTTAGAGTGCTTACTAAAATCATGGTCAAGAAACAGAATCTGGGAATGCATCTCCGAGTAAACAAAGACAGTTTAAATATTCCAATTTTACATAAGTGTAGTACCACGTTAATCTGATCAAACTCAGGTGAAATTCTAAATGTAATATGTAGTTTTTGTGGCTTTCACTTGCAGGACATTTGGCAGCCAAATAGAGAGATAATTGTACAGGACAGTGTGGATTAAAATAACCTATAGTCTTTCAGAAAAGTGTTTCCAAAAATAAATACATCAGACGTATCTGGATGTTCATGCAATGAAAGGCACCTGCTTTTGTCAAAACAATGCAATGTTCTAAGTTGATTTAGCGATGGTTGTAATCAGCAATAAATTGTAATCATGCTAAATGATCAGGTTTAGTAAGTGTAAGTGCAGCATATAGCAAAGGAGATTGCAGGTGTTTATAAAGTGAATAAAATACTCTGGTAGATTAAGAATGCAGTGCTCAAAGTTCGGAGGTGCAATATTTTTTCCTCTCTGTTTTATTTTAGTATATTTTTAATAGCTGACTGGATTTTCTTTTAAAAAGACAAACCCAGCATTATAATTTGGGGATCTGTTTCAATAGAGTGTAGTTGTGTGTGTGTGTGTCTGGAAACTGTGGGAATAAAGAATCATACTGTGTTAGAAATCAAAATACAGAATTATGCTCTTAATGTTAGAGGCGCGGGAGAGAAGAGTTAGAAGCCTTGCTGAAGGCAATTATCTAGAGATTTGCTAAACTCACTGAGCTGTTCCTATTAAATATACTAATTCCCCAGGCATTAACTCAGCTCAGGGAAGTTTTCCTGGGTTTCTCTATATTAATGCTGTTAAGAGGACAAGCAGGGAAGCCAGGTCACTTTGTGGGGCTAATCGCAGTAGAATGAAGTGAGCAGAAAGGATACCTTCATTTTCTGTTTGTGGAGGATTGAAGAGCTTTGTTCTTTCAGCCTTTATGTGAGAGAAGAAGGAGAACTTTCAGAAACACAACGTGAGGACCCCAGTGGTGAATACAGGGTGTTGCATTGCAGCCACTGTTAATGTACATTGAACAGCCAGAAGTTTTTATCCTGAGAATCCCTTTGCTATTTCCATGCTGAGCAGGGATTAACGTGCTGTCTCCTCTTCCTTTTGGACAATGGCATCTTCCCTTTTGCTGTTTTCCTGCTGTTAGTTGTTCCACTTCCATAATTCCTTTTTGATTGCCTCTTCCTACTTTTCCATCTTTTATTTCATCGTGCCTGAGAATTTTGACACCAGAGTGATATTTGCCATCCTTAGTGCCTCTGATTTTTGTTGCTGTATGGATTTATGATTTTGACATAGCACAGGACTGAGTTATCTGTCCCATCCAGTCTGGTTTTTCCATCTACTCTCACCCAGCTGGAGGAAAGAAAGGGCTTTCCAGAGAGTTTCTGGGGGTGTTTCTATGAGTTTCCTACCCTGTAAGGAGATGAAATAGGGTCTGACTGAGTGGTGTGGATTTTTTTTCTGGTCCCCAACTATTGTCTGTAGCTTTTGAAGTAGAGACTCTCCAGTCCCTAACTCAAATGCATGTGCATAAAGCAAACCACCACAGCAGCACTTTGTTGCTGAAGGAGCTTTTGTCTCAGGAGATAACTGCAGTTTCAAAGATGTGATGGAATATGAGGCTGCATTTGTTCTGGGAGGAGTCTTTTCCTGCTACAAAATGCCCAAACATCCAAAGCCTGGATTCATCTTGTCTGAAGCCATTCCCCCTTGTCTTGTCACTACCTGCCCCTCTGAACACTCTCTTTTTCTTGTAGGCTTCAGCTGTTGGCCCAGGTTCATCTTGTCTGCAAGTGTCCGTGTAAAATAGTTCAAATAATGCTATACATAAATATATACTTTATATACAAGCCTGTTAAAACCTTAGAGAAAAGTGACACATGAAAAATGCTGTGTTTTCTCTCTGCCATTTCCTGTCATTTAGATTGATTTGGCTGATGCTCCACTTGCCATTTTCCATGTTATCCTAGTGCTTAGGAGACAAACAGCTTTGATGTGTGCTGGCACAAGCAGCATATTAAGAGTAGGTGAAGTGGACTTCAGCTCTTCATCAGTGGAAGAAATTTCTTCTGCCTTTTTTTCCCCCCCCCAAAAAAGTATCATCTACTTGTGCTACCTCAAATAGTTCTTCTGAGGGCAAAAAGTGTCATTCTCAAGCTCCCTTTAAAACTTATACCCATTTTTTTATACCAGTGTCGATCCTGAATCACATTCTGGTTTTGCTAGTTTCAATTTGCATACTTTTTGGGGTCTGTAAGTAACACTAAAACCCAGCATTAAGTCTGAGAGTGATACCATGAAATATAATGTTGGACAACAGTTGGACATTGAAAAACTCCAGATCTGTTATGGGGTATTGAGGTTTTGATAAAAGAAGGCATCTAATGAAAACGTGTTACAGGCTAGAAGACAGGAGTTGTTAAAAAAGAAAGCAAAGCATGCACACAGTGGAATCTAGGAGTTGTAAAATCCTTGGAATTTTCCTTCAATGTATAGTTAAGCCCTTGAAGCAGCTTGCACCTTGAAAGTCATAATTTGAATTTGTCATCTAGATACAGTATCTTTATTTAAAATTGCCTAATATGATTAGTTGCTTGGTGTAGCATTATAATTGAAGTATTTAATAAACTGTGTAAGTGCTCTTCTTTTTATCCATACAGTTTCTTTGTGAGACTGAGTTTTAAGGCCTGAAGTCTTAACAAATTAATCAGCTTTCCCCAGCAAAGCAAACACAATTTCCTCCCTTGCATATTTGAAGTAATCCAGGCTTGGGGAGAGGGCCCAGTCTTTGGGGATGATGGCTTCTTTTAATTCCTGCAGAATTCTAAATCCTTGAAATTAAAGATGTAAGAGCAGAACAAGAAATGTTGCAATGTGTTTTCCTACCTCCTTATCCGTCTGTTCTAAGGGAGTACAAACAAGAGGATTTCCACTGTGCTGCTCTGGACTTGTACACTGAGGTGTGGTCTGGAGATTTATCAACACACTGGTGAAAATGAAGTCCTCTGAAAAGCGTGTAACCTTTGCTTCTCACTGATTATGTTTTTGAATATATAATTTCTGTAGCTGTCTCATCCCCAAGCAGCTGAAGTTCAGGCTTCCATGACTCACAGACATTCCCTGTGCCACACTCAAATAAGCAAGGTTGTATTCATGGGAGAAATTAATTGGTGAATATATTACTGGTAATGTTTTCTTTTCTCTGTATGGTAATTTCTTTTACTGATACAGAGACATTTTTGATAGACAGTGGCAACCAGATATGCTGAATGTGTTTGCCCATTGCTGCAAGAAGATGAACTGCGTGATATCTGCCAAGCAGGGCAAAATATATTTCTTTTTGTAACCTTCTGAAATAATGATTAGACCTTCAGCCTGAACTATTTTCAATCTGGTTGTTATTAGATTTCTTTTTAGACACAGACTAGTCATGCAGCCTTTGTGGATCTGATCTTGCAAACAGGAACATGGTGGTATGGCCACGATAAGCTCACTGCGATGGGTGCCCCAGCAGTGCAGGGATCAGTCCCAGGGATCTTTCAATCAGCCTGATGCTGATCTATACCTCTGCCATTAGCCACAATCTCTTGCTATTAAAGAGAATGATGTGAGTCTGAATAGGCTGCAATTAATTCCGAGTGCAGCAGCCAGATTACCGAGATGAAATTCAGCCCTCGTTATTGTTTCTGAGCTCCAATTTGTATTCTGTGTGCCTGTAACGTTTTACATCGATTGCAAGGCTTTGCATCTTCTTTGCACTGCCAAATATACTGCTTTTCACCATGTGCTTTGAGTGTTCCACTGTACATCTCCTCTGCTTGTATTCTGTCTTTATGTTTTGGAGAATTGGGAGTGAATGGCTACTTCATCCTTCATCTGTAGCAGATTTATGATTAGACTATAATGCAGCGGCAGGTGTTGTTTGAACATCAGTAGACACAGCAGTGTGCTCCTGCTTGAGGACAGAAATAAAGGTTTTTGGTTTCCAGTTGAAGAGCCATTTCTTAAAATAAGGCTTCAGGGTGACCTAATTGAGGCCTTGCAGTACCTGAAGGGAGCCTACAAGAAGAAGAGAGAGAGACTGTTTAGAGGGGCAGGCAGTGACAAGACAAGGGGAATGGCTTCACACTGAGAGTAGCTTTAGATTAAGTGTTAGGAAAAAAATCTTGATTACGGGGGTGGTGAGGCTCTGGCACAGTTTGTCCAGAGAAGTTGTGGCTGTCCCATCCCTGGAAGTGTTCAAGGCCAGGTTGGATGGAGCTCTGAGCAACCTGGGATAGTGGAAGGTGTCCCTGCAGAGGGGTTGGAATGTGATGAACTCTAAAGTCCTTTCCAACCAAACCCATCCTGTGATTCTACTTCTCATATGTTTGCGATGAAAAGGTTTTATACACTGTACTTTTTTCAAGACAAACTGTACAATCAGTGATTTCTGAGATTACAGAATGATACATAAATCTCTCCTCTATAGTTTCCACTGTTTAACAAAGCACAGAAGAGCCACCCTGTTGATGAACTACCATTCACACTTGTACTGAGAGCCCCAGTTCTTTCTGATACAGGCAGGCTCTCTATATACACCTGTAGTTTTGTAGTCAACCTGCAGTATTCATTGGAGGGGTAGGAGGGGGTGTTCACAGCATTTTAAAGAATTGGGAAAACAGATTTTACTAACTATGTAGAAAATAGAGGGACTATCATAGAAGTGCATGGATATAGATCCGATTTAGCATTTAAATGCTCTGCAGTTTTTCCCCATGGCACTTATACAGTAGGTGAGAAATCAATGTCAGTGTTTAGTTGAATTATTTAAGCTAACAGAAAATGATATTTGAGCTGCTAATTCTAGCCTGGATCTGGTTGATTAGGAAGTAGTTAAAAATCACCACTGAGACAAAAAAATGAGAATTTGAAATGTGGATATTACCTGACCCTGATGTTCTGAAGTGCAGAAAGGTGGGTGGAAAGGGGATTCTTCTGTGCAACTGGGATGAGCACCTGCCTAATAATTGAGGAGCAGGGCATGGGCCTGAGAGGAAACTTTGTGTCAGTCAGTCAAATCCTTGCAGAGCAACACCATTGAGCAATCTAAGTGTTGCATTGCTACTGCAAAAATTCTTCATTTGCCCAACTGCCAAGACTTGCAGTTCTGAGTTGAAAACACAGGAGGTAAATTTATACTTGAGACTTCACCAGTCAAGAAATATGTTTTTGGTGGTGGTTGTTATTGCATTCATAAACTAAGATAAATATTATACAAAATAAAAGAAGATCTCTGGAAGGATCACTGCCAAAATTTTGCTGTATATGGGCATTAATGTATATGTTGTAAAAGGTAAGTGTAGAGTGTATTCAAGCAAAATTTCAAAATGAGGGGTTTTTTTCTCAGGCAAGACTGAGTATTTACTACTCAGAGGCTTTACTACAATCTCAGAAAAAGCTTATGCTCAGCAGGCTATTAAAAGAGAATAACCCCAGTTGCAAGGGATATCAGGACATGGTGCTACAATTCTTGTTTTGAGACAAGTCTTGTCTTCCAGATTTTCTAGTTGTGGTAGGTCAATAGAGCTTTTGTGGGTTGCCAGAAATATTTTTAACTGACTTCCAAAGTGAAAATTAAAAACGTGTGTGGACTCAGACGTCTATAAATAGAAAATCTAATGTATTCAAGTGCTCTAAAATATTTTGTCTGGCCGGCAGCTACTGCTCCAGAAATGTGTGGGTGTACTGTAGTGTCTGTCACAGACACTCCGGAGAATCAAAAATACCAGCTCATCTTTGGGCTTGCTTAGGAAACTGAATCCCACTATGTGTTAAAAAATAGTAAGTTTTTTCTCAAAGCAGAGAACCATTTAAGTGTTTTCCATAGCTGTTCATTACACTCAGTTTCAAGGCAATAATTAATTCCTGACCCTAAGTATTATGCCTGATTATTTTCAGTAGAGCAATGAAATACCATTAAGAATATCTGAAAGTGTAAAACAACCATGCTGTTTCATAATATGCAGCTAACAAATTCTAGTTTTTGGAGACAGCTATTTGCCCAATGCACTTTGAATGAATATGAGTTTTAGTGATTTCTCGGAGTGTATACTGCATATAAAACAGCCCCAGTTAATCATCACAGGACATGAAAAGTGATAAAAGTACTTTCTAGGTACTTTTTATCACTTTTCTACATCTTTCAGAAAACTTGTGGCATTACTAGAGTTGTAATTATTTCAAGGTTGGATACAGAAAAAAAAACGGGGATACGTATTCCGTAGTTAAAGATCTTAAAATGTTTTCCGTAAGCTACTTCTTGTACATTACTGAGAATTGCTCAGCTACATTTTTAAACTCATTAAAGATGATGAAATCAGGGTGATGGAAAAATGCTTTCTATGTGTATTATTTGTATTCCCTCTGAATTTGCTACATTATTTATGATGCAGTCTTGACATTATAGTGATCTTGTATGCGAGGAAGTTTGACATTGTAAATTCAGTGAAGATTTATCTACCTTGAAAAATAGATGAATAAATGAGTATTCTTAGTCATAAACGTAATATATAAAATCACAGCAAACCAGACATTTCAGGAAATGGTGCTCAGTGACTCCACAGTTACTCCCTTTTGACTTGAGCAAACAAAATTACACATTTCTCACATGGCCAATATAAAGAGTGTGGGCTTCAAGAACTCTTTTGCTTCATGTTCTTCTGAGGACAAAGGTAGTTCTTTCCATGGTCTGGGTCTTGGCTGTTGAGAATGGAAGCAGACTCTGATGCTCTGCAAGTGCTTTTTGAGATGTTTATGGATATTATAGTGCTGAAATATAACACTGATATTATAAATGGGTGTTAGTGGTCATATTTTCACAAAGGGTGTGATTACCTGTTGATTTGTATGTCTTTAATAATGTCAGTTCATCTCTTTTGATAAAGCTAGTACTTTGTAGAAGAGTCAGCTTTTGATACCTACCAGGGAGCCTGCACTTAGTAGATTTGCAATGTTTTTAATGGGAGGAAAAAAAAAGAGGAGAAAAAGAGTTAAAAGTAAGAATCACCAACAAGAAATTATTCCTAATCATATTACTATTCCTGAGGCGTAACAAAAGAATTCTGGAAAAATCAAATTGCAGGATGCAAACCTCAGGTGTCAACTTGTCACTATGTTACATTTAAAGTAGTTATTAAAATCATTATGCTATCAACCTGTGAATTTTAGGCACACCAAATATAGCAACCTGCTTAATTGCTCAATATTATGCAGTGAGTGAAAGAAAGGGAGGTGGGAGTGGAGAGAATGGTGTACTTTCAAGGTACCCTAAAAGGCCTCTTTTCCTGTGGAGTAAATTATGCATATGTTGTTCAATAAGACCTTAGTCTTTGAATATAAAATATGTTATTAAAAATGCAGCTGCCTGTCTGTCTACATAGTTTGGGAGTGGTTATCTTGAGATCTCCCAACGATGCAGCACAGTGCATATTGACATGGCTTGGTAGCTCTAATCATGTTATTGGCACTGCTCTTGTCTTGGGAAATCAGGTTAAAATGAACTGATGCAGCCAGAACTGGTGCCTAAAATACTTAGGGTCAGGTGTCAAAGTTTAATTTCCCATGGGACTAAAGCTGGAGAAACTCAGCTAAAGTTAATTCAGGTTTATATTTGTACGAAGAGCAACTTGACTCTTGATTATCTGACTGTAGACTTGGCATAGAAAAGGCCGAAATGGTTTTATTTCTTTGCGTTGTTTGTCTCGATTTCTTTAAAACTGGGATTTTTTTTTTTTTATTATTGTTATTCCTTGTCCTGTACAGGGCATAACATAAGGCTGGATGCAGAACCTGCCAATGGCACCCTCCTTCAGTTGGGAAGTAGTGGCTTCACCACAGAGCAACCAAAGGCTCTGCGTTTGTATTTCTCAGAGCACCGAAGGCTGTTCAGTGACTCACACAATCACTGAGTTTTCAAGGTGCCACTCAAATTCAGTTCTGGTCAAGAACTGCAGGACAGTCAGGCTTTCTTGCTTGCCTGTTACCCGTTTCCAGATGAGAAAAACGCAGAAAACTTAGTTGTAAATACAGGAGTCATTTGTCGAGCGTATTTCTGCAGTCTGGGGGGGTCGTTGCAAATTCTGCCACGTGCAAAAATTTCGAGACAAGAAAAAACAGACTTGATCTCCTTTTTGTCAAATGTAATTTTGTGGAGATCAGAGCACGGAGAAATGAGACTGGAGGTCAGCATTCACTACTTATTTTTTCTTTCTGACTGGCAATTCTTGCCGTATCACAATATGACTCATTAAGATATGTGTGTACTCTTTGATCAAAGATCTGAGTTGGAGAACATGTGCATCACATCCTCCTCTGAGGAGAATTTATTGACGAGAATGGAGTTTTTCATCTCTTGAAAGTATCTGCGTGTGCTTCCTCCTTCCATCTGGCCACGGAAGTTGCTGGCATTGGGGGCTGCAGCTTTGTGAAGTGTTTGTTTGGAAAAATGGAAGCTGATATTACATTCATTAACACTGCTGTTAACAATGTTATTAGAGCTACAAGCACAGTGGGAAATTCAGGCACTCTGTACTGTAGGGAATTATTTAGTCATTGTAATATCATCTCCCTACTTGCCAGTGGGTTGGTGTGAGAGGAGAATACAATTAGGGATCCTACAGAGTAAGAAATATTTACTTCCTTCTCTCTGTACTTTGTCTTTTTTATTATTATTATTATTTTTATTTATTTATTTTTTAAATTGAGATACTATTCTTTTAACCAAAGGCATTTGTTTTTATCATGAGACTTTATAGTAGAACCACCCTAATTATTAATTGTACATTTTTCACAAGGAAATTTGAGGGGCCAACACACATTCCTTTTTGCATGGAAGAATTTCGCCTCTCTAGGAATTTATTATTCAATTCTGGATTGTCTCTATTTAAAACTAGTTAACAAATATATATAAAAATTATTAATATGCCCACTCATCCAAACCAGTTATTCTGGCTGCTCTCCCTGCTGTGATGTGCTGCCGTAATTAATTCAGCAGACCTCTTCTAGTATGAGGGTTTTATCTAGATTTTTTTAAATGTGATGAAAAGTTGCACGGTAGTTGATTGTGTCTCTTATTTTTTAAGAAAATGTTCTGAATGGTTACTTCACTATCACATCACCACATACCTGAAGACTGCTGTCAGTTTTTCACTGGAAGTTTTGTGATTTGTCGGGATCTCGCTCCACAAGGCAAACTGTCCTTTTCTGTGTATTTGTACAGTCCCTATCCCAGTGGATGGACCTTAGTGGCATTCCCTTCTTACATCAATATAGATGTAAATTACTGTCATTAAGGAAGTGACTGAAGTAGCAGACTTTTCTTATAAAATCTCAGACAAAGTCAGCCCACAGTGAATTTTAGCATTTGCCATATGACATCCATTTAGGAAAGCTGATTCAGTAGCTGTCAGAAATGAAATTTTCCCTTTATCTCTCAGCTGATACAAAACTTCATTCTAATATAAAAATCGTGTGAAGATTATAATTATATAGAAGGAAATAACTGAAAAACTTTGCCCATCTTCTTTGGAAGGAAGGAAAAAGGAATTTGAAGAACCTGGTCTTGTGGAATGTGTTCCTGCCCATGGTAGGGGGTTGCAATGAGATGATCTTTAAGGTCCCTTCCAACCCAAACCATTTTGTCATTCTGTGCTATGTTTTTTTCATCGCACTCAAGCTCCACTTATATTATCCAGGATCTCCTGGACTTCCCTTTGCCTTTTCTCTTTATGGTGGTGCTTCTCAGAAGTCTCGGGAAAAGGAGAAAAAAGGCATAACAAATTTTCCATTTCCTTTTGCCAGTTAATTTTATCTTTTCAAGTTTTGACTCTATCAGCTATAATTTGAAAGTCTTGAAGCATCTTAAAAACCTGTTTGCTTTGGAGTTATGAGTATTCTTGTAGTAAACTGTTCATTTAGATTTAGCTTTCCAAGATGCTTGCTCAGTCTCTCTTAAGCTTTGATTAGAAATATGAATACTGAATAAATGACCAAGGTGAGCAGTAGTTTCTTAAGAAGGAGTGTAGTTGTCTGAGGCAGACAGCCCAAAGCTGATTATGTGCATCAGTCTCGTCCACAGCACTTGACCCTGACACCTTTTGGAGCAGGCAGGTCCTCCTTATTTCATCAATGCCATTGTTAAAGACAGTGGCCTGTTGACTTCTTTCTTGCTGAGGTCAAATACATCAAATGGAGTGGGACATCAGCATGATCAGATCTAAATTGCTTGCTGCACCAATTTCTGGCTGCATTGTAGTCTAATATTGAAACTCCTGGTTTCTTTGCAGCTAAGGTATAAAAGGCACATGTGGTGTCAGGGGAACAGAGGAAAAAAAATGGGGAGGAGTTAAGTTTTCAGCCAGCTGATTATTGATCTGAACTTGCAGACTGAGGAGAGCTGTGTAGCATGGATTGCAAAGCTCTGCCATTTATTGACTGAATTTCCTGGTTTAGAATAGAGTAAATTGAACAAGTTTTGTGAAAAAAATGTTGGTGATGTAATACAAGCATTCAGTTCTTTTATGGAAACACATAATGCCTTTTCAAAAATATTTCAGAAACATATCAGCATTTCAACACAGTCACATCTTTTAAAATAGACTGTCAAGAAGGTTCCCTGATCCTGTGGGAGCTCCACACACAGAAATCTGCTGAACAAGGTCAGTTGTTACTTCTGACTGAGTATAGCCTGATGCCATATTTGTATGTAATCTTAAGGCTCCCAGAACTGCAGCTATTGTCCCAAATATGTAATATCACATTTTAAGCAACAAAAGGGGCTGCATATTGGGTCTAAAGGTTGCCTTCAGAAAGCCAAATTATTTTTTTTGAGCAGGGGAGTAGTATTGGCCAAAAAGCTGTTTGCATGTTAAGGGCTGGCCAGTCTTTTAGAAATTTAATGTTTTGTTCCAGGTGTTTCCTTCATATATAGACTAAGAACCGAGCCACAAATCGTACTTGAAAATGGGGATATAATACATATTTACCTGAGACTGAACTGTCACATCTTTACTAATTAACTGTAACATCTAAACTTTGCCTGAGAGACCAGTTCTCTAGGTTAGATTATGTAATTTAGAAAACATTTGCTTCCCAACATAAATGCTGTATGAACTCCTAAACAGAATTTCATACATAGAGGGCTGAGAAGAAAATGCTGATGTAGAGTTTAGAGGTTTTTTTCTGCTTTTAAATATTACAGATGTTATCAGTCTTGATCAAATCTGCTATTATATGCTAAGGAAAGTTTTGTCACTGTCTGTCGTTCATCAGTGCTTTCCTTTCCCAACTCAGCCTGTTCTCTTCTGTTGAGAAGCTTTTCTTTGCTATTCCAAATGGACTGAATCTGTGCTCAGCCAAACAACTGAAATAGGAGGCAGCTGAGAGAATAGCCCTCAGTTCTCCCCTATTACCTGGCTATAAATGTCAAGGGAGAATCAGCTTCAACGGACTTTAGAAACAAGTGTGAAATGAGGGAAGAAAAACTGCCTGGAAAACTCCTTCCTTCCCTTAGTTAGTGTTGCAGAAAAGCTACCTGAGAGCCCACCCATATACAAGCCCCAGGAAGGTTTTGTGCTTTTAATTAGTGGAAAAGTAAATACTGGTTTGCAAGTGGGTTTTGGCAGCTACTCAGCTTTTCGTTCACAGGTTTGTTTTCTCTCGTCATTCTGTAAGAGAGCTGCAGCTTGGGGCTCTTTTAAAACCTTGTCAGAAAAAGTGGCAGACTTCCTGAGCATGACAGTCCTCTGACTCTCCTACCCTGTTTTAGGGAAAGGCTTTTTGCAACCTGTAACCTAAACAGCTGAATCGGGTGGCAAAGATCTGCTGAGAGCCATTGCTTCAGCGTGAGTACTGGAGGCTTAAATACACACAGGAGTGCCCTTAAACACACACAGGTTCAAACCATCTTTCTAGGAACTGTTACTCTTGGTCTTCACATACTTCACATAAGGAAATCTTATAATCAACTCTTGCTAATATCTTTAACTCAGTATTATAAACCCAGAGTAAGTCCAATCTGAAACAGAGTCTTTAAAATGATGCTAAGCTGCATCAGTTGAAATGAGATCTCTAAAACTGCTTTTCTGTGATAAATGCGGGCATGGGTGATTTCTTTTTTAAAGAAAGGTAAAACCAAAGTTGCTATTTGTATTCTCATGCTGCTGTTTTCGTACTAAAACCCATGAAAAGACCACATGGTAATCAACTGGTGGTGTTGGCTGCTGCAATACATTATTAGTTTGATTCAGGTCAGGTGGGCTGAAATAAAACCATCCAAAGCAAGTCTCCTTTTGTGTGGCATTTACCAAGTGCAAGATGATAATTGCTGTCACCGAAGCATGACTGCTTTTGTAATAAATACTTTCTGCTTGCCTCCAGAGTCTGTAGCTCTGTGTGTGTAATGCAAGGTGCTTTAATCTTAAAATAATAAGCCAATTTTCAACTGAATTTATTGTTCAGTAAAGTTGCATTTCACAGAGGTGTTGGCTTTTACATCAAGTGATTGACATTTGCTTTTAATTACATAGCACTGGAGAGATCCTGCACATCTCTTTCTGGGATGGCATCGTGTTTCCAACTAGTTATGTGGATAATCAAATCTGAAAAGCACAGGTTTAAATTGGTTAATGAAGTGTTAGCCCATCAGGTCACATTTTCTCTCCCTTGCTGTTCAATCAAATCAGTGTTATCTGATTTTACAGTGGCTTTAATGTGGTCCTCTTGTATTTAGGTGGCATTGTTTGACTTCTTTGCCTTTTCCATTGATCTCACCCAGTGGTGATACTGGTGTCACCTTTCTGTTCATGTAAAGTCAATATCTTCAGCCAAAGATAAAGAGCTACTCCCCTCGAGGTGGAAAAAATAAGTACAATAGCATAGCTTTGCCTTCTGGTCCTCCTGTTCAACAGCAGAGCTGCTGTGCTGGTGGTTAATGTGTGTGAGGGCTGCAGGAAAGTTCTGCCATTAATAAATGCCAGCATATAATCTGTGATCCTCTGTTCAAAAGTTCTTCCCCAAAGTTATTTTCAGTGTGGGAAAGCTGAGAATCAATAAAACAAAAAACCAAAAGTACAAATGTGTATATGAAATCCTCTGTATGTGTGTCATTTCCTGGAGAAAGACTAAGACCTGAAAGTCTAAAATTTTATTGTCATAACCATATTTAGTTATATAATTAGAGATTTTTTGGAAAAAAAAATATTTTTTTTTTTATATAATTAGAGATTTTTTGGAAAAAAAAATATTTTAATGTTCCAGAGATAGGAACCCAAACCAAAAAAATCATCATAAAAAAAAAACGGAAAGGAAACTTTTCAATATAAGAAAGTTTTTGAACTGAGGAAGGAAATGCCAGGTTTTGTTGGATAGCAGGTGTTATAAAGTCTTTTTTCAAGAACATTACTAGGCACCTGCTGGGAATCAGCTCTTCTCTGACCTCCTCTCTGTCTGTCCTTCTGAAGGGATCAGCTGCCCAAAATAAAGACTGAAGCAACTAATACTAGCACCACTCTGAGACTGTGCAAACAGACATTTATATATTAAGAATTAGCATTTTTACTTGCATGAAAGTGAACTGCTGAACCATTTTGCCTACTACTTCTCTTTGTAACTCTATTACTTTTAAATGCTACTTAAAAAAGTTTTATTTCATACTTATTTGCGTGACGTAAAGAACACTGTGATTAGAATCAAGAAGGAAGGGGGAAAAGTATTTGTTAATGGAAAAAGTAAAAGCTCCATGCCAGTAAATATCTTACCAATTTATGAGAGAAAATGGTGCAGAGAAGCTTTTTAAAAGGTCAATGAATTTCCATTAAATTGCTGTATTCTCAATGCCTTTAAAATTAAGTGTGCAAGGTGAACATTAAAACCCATGTGCTCAGTGGCTGAATTAACATTTGAAGCAGAAGTTGAACACTTGGGCCTCAGAAAGAGAAAGGAGTGAAAACTTTTACTCACCACAAAACCAAAAAAACATTCAACAGAATTATTTTAAAACTCCAAAGCAAATGGGCCACCACCACTTCTCTGTTGTCATCACTTGCTCGCTTGTGGTTACTGAGTGGTAAAGCCCAGTTTTAAGGTGATGGGGACACAATCTTGAAAGAATGTTTGAAAGACCTCACAAATTCAGGATGCAGAGAAAATTATTACAGTCTCACATTCTTAAGGAAAGACTCCACATAAAAGGAGGATACTGCTGAGCATTGATTCTTTTCTATGGGTGTTCAGCCTTTTTTTGAGGACACAAATTGTTATTCCCTGCCTGCTAAAATCTGTGGGTTTCTACTGTTATTGTTGTTAAGGCATTTTTTATAAGAGAAAACTGCTATCAGCTGCAGCACCTGGTAAATTTTCATGTCAACATTAAAGGGATGATAATTTATTTTACTTTTATTCTGGTTTAGATTAGAATGACCTTTTCTTTGCTTTATATTAAAATCAAAATCCTTTCCTTGAAAAATTAATGTTTTTTCTCTGTGTTGCGTGTATTGATTATTAGTGCTGGTATTTATTCATAATCAAAATACAGTAGGCAAGAAAACCATTTTTAAAACTTGACCTAAAGCCTTCTGGCATTTTTATTTCACTGCCTTTTGATATTAACATGGAAATAGGGGAACTGTACTTTCTGAAGAACTCTAAGAAAGTCAAATATGCCTTTCAGATTTTGAGCTAACCCACCTCAAAAGTGTTGTAGCTGATACAGGAGTGCAGTCAGTCATTTTGTTGTGGCTTTGGACGGTCTCTATATGAAAATGCAGCTTTGATCACAGTGACACCTGTACAAACCCCAGCTGATTTGTGATGCTAAAAAATACCACTTTCTCTTCAGGAAAGTAGTCATTTTATTTTTTTCCTTTTATTTTATTTTAATGTTACATAAGCAAGACTCGAGCAGCCAAATATTCGAAAGATTAGAAAGGAGCAATTTGGCTTAGAAGGAGCTCCCTAGATGGTGGAGGGCGACAGAACTGTCAGTATTGATTTTCTGCCGCTTTCCCGTCTGACCTTTCGGATTCCAGCGGGCGCTCTTAAGAGGATTTAGCTTGTACCAAATTAAAGATATCACAGAGCAGTTGCTGACTCATATTCTGAAAGCTGAGCGAGCTCTGCTGCCATCAGCACAGCCCGATCGTGCGCAGGGGCACGGGCGTTACTTGCTTTAACGCGCTCTCGGAGATCCAGTTGTTTGAAAAGCCACTTATAAAAACGAGGTTCATGAGGATAAACACGGTTGCCATCTATTTTATTTTCGTACACGTGGATGTGGGTGTTTGAATGTATCGGTTTAGGCTTTTCCTTGTGAAATTTGATGCGAAAAGGGATCAAACTGCACATGAAAAACTTTGATAAAGCGATGCTTGAAGTGTGCGTCCGTAAAAGCTTCATTTGCCTTGTTGTGGAGGAAATTGGAACAAAAACCCTGAGTGCTTTGTCTTCCTTTAACACCTCCTGGCAGCAACTTGACACGGAACTTCAATATGAGCATCCTCTGCCAGAGTACCTTTCCACCCTGTTTGGAAGAAATAAATTGCTTGTCTGGGGTAGTTAAAATGCTTTAATCTCACTTAATCTTCATGAAGTATTTTGCAGAGGTCAATAAAGCTAACACGATCCCAGTTTGGAGGCAGACACTGGAATGCTTTATTGGACTCACAGGTTCATATTTAAAGGGTTTAGGGTCTAAATATTCAACAGAGGGTTTACATATTCATCGAGGGGCAGAGCTATTACAATTAGGGGCTTTACAGGGATGAGGTAAAGGGGAAATCCTACTTTACAAACTTTTGGGTCTGAGCACTTAAATCGTAGGGGAAAACCCATCTTGTCTTAGGGGGATTACATGGGGGAAACAGGTAACACAAAGGGAGAGACAAAACACAATAAGTCTTCTGCACTGGCTTGATGAGGTCAGGGCATGGTTTCTCTGGGCTTGGGCAGGACATTCCAAACCTGTGACATCAATGGATCCTTGTCTGGCTCTAGATGGAGGTTTTTTCCCAGTCTCTGTCAGCCCAAGGCTTTTGTTCAAACTTAGCAGTTTTCTTTTTCCCATATCCAAATTTTGGAATCCAACATTATTTTACCATGTGATGGAATTCAGTTTGTGTTATTTTTTCACTAGATATTCACAGTACCTATAATAAATACGTAAAAATAATAATTAGGAGAATTCCTTCTAATCGTTAGCGCAATTTTAAGAAGTGAGATGTTAGTGTGTAGGTTTCTGTTTGATAAACCTGTGCTAGATTAATGTGTTTTAAAATACCACAGGAATACTGACCCAGAAGAGCTGTCTGTGCCTTCACTGTGAGAGCTGAGTACTGGTGGGGGAGCAGAGCACTGGGTGTGCTGGTACCAGCATTACCATCTCCAGCTCTCACCACTTCTGTGCTCTTTCTGCCACCCAAAAAAAGCCAAAAGCAGAAAAGACAGTCCCGACACTTCTTTCTGGTAGGGTCAAGATTAAAACCTCCTTGAGTTTAGACTTAAGGCTAAGGGTCTCTGGTAACATTTTATTCTGTCACTGTTTTTGCCAAATTTTGGTGGGTTTTATGGGTCATTCCTTTGTAAAATTGAACCTGGACTGATAAGTTTCCCAAATCCATTTTGTTTATTACAGGTTTGCACTTTAGGTAACATATCTCAAGCCTGGTTTCCAAACTTTGGTTGTGCTGACACGCTCTGTATGTGTAGGTGTTAATTCACAAGTGTACATGAAATGGCAAACCCATGTCAGTCCAAATTCATAGAGAAGCAAAGAGCTCAAGAGTTTATGTATATCTCAGTGATGGAGAGTCTAAAGGAAGTGGAAAATGGACCACAGTGTGAGGATACTGTTCATAAATGTTGTAGGATCCACACCTGAAACTTGGGCCCAGAGGAGATTAGCCCCCTGCTGCAGTTGCTGGCTGAGGTCTGCTTTGTTGACTAAGTCCAAGATCCAAAGCCCTTTGGATTTTTTGGTCTGGGAATATATATCTTTTTATCTGCTCACTGCTACTTATGATCAGTTTTTTAAGTAGGCCTTGCTAAGCTCTGCATCCAGACTGTCAGTTTTTTGTTTCTTTTTTAAGTAGCTGTATTTCGTTGACATAAAATTTTGTTAGTTTACTACTAACTGCAGCTAAGCTGGAGTCCTGCTCATCTGAGTCCTTTATCAGCAATATTGCAGATACTCTTGCTTTGTAACAAAAATGATTAGCAGGTTCAGAAATGCTAATTTTGCATACGTTCCACTGATGATTCCTGCTGGAAAGCCTGTTGAGCATCCAGCAGTTACCATGGTGTGCAGCATTTGTCTCCTGTTAGTGTCTTAAAGGCAGCTGGAGTTTCTTTCAACTAAAAAGGGTAAACTTTGGGCTGGGCAGGGATTGCTCAGGGCTAAGCAGGAACTGAATAATCCACAAATATGAAGCATTTGTAGGCAAAAAATTTTTTTCTGTTCCTGAATGCCTTGAGCTCACCACTAATGCTGGCATCTCCTCAATATACATTTCTGTCTAGTGTGTTCTGCCATTATTTTCCCTTCTAGTTGTATCAGTGGATCCTCGAGGCTCGATGTCATTCTTCTTCTGTAACTGGTGAACAGTTCACAGCCATTTAGCAACAACTTCAGAAAGACTAAATTAAGATCTTTGGATCTGTAGTTTTATGAAAACCTAAAAGTGCAGGTTTTATCCAGACAGAGCAAATGATATTAAGAGGTTTCAATTTTAGTTTTGGTCATTGCACTACTGTCTTTTGGACCTTGGCTTTTGCTGTTGGCTTTGTAATCAAGTTGGTCACCCTTGGACATCTCTGTCAGTTGTTCTGTTTCTCATGCAACCTCCCTGTTGTTTGTTCTGGTGTGGTGGAGCTTAACTGCACATGTGAACTGATTCAGGTTTTAAGTAAACATATTTCTTCCCTCCTGCAGAAGTATTTTTAACCTAAATCAACGTGTTGGTCCAAATAAATGCATGCTCCTGAAAGCAAGTGTGCTGGCACTGATGAGGGGTAGCAGGGCATTGAGGAGAGGCCTTGCTGTTGAGGAGGAGGTACCTGTAAAGTACCACTTCAACTTCTGGGGACTCTAAAACTGTCTTTTCTGCTCTGTTCAGAGTCCCTACAGCGATTGGAACCTATAGGCACTTCTCTGACAGAAATGGTCAGTAAGATACACAGAATCCTTTTCAGGCTGGAGTTTCAAAGTGGACCTGATGGATTTTGCAGCGTCCCTGTTAGCAGGAAAAGTTGAGACAAGTGTATTAGCTCTGCTCACACAGGGTTTGTGGCTTAGTGTCTCCCTCTCTGATGGCTGTTCTGAGCACTGCAGTGTGTGACAGATTGGCAGAAATAGCCCCTGACTTAAACTTCAGTCACATCTCAGGCTCTAGTCCAATCCTGAGCTTTTGTCAGTGTATATTGAAAATGCATTTAAAACCCAATTTCTTTAGCTGACAGTATGACAAGTTGTCATTCCCTGGATTTTTTTTCTCAACTTCAGGGATTTTTGCCAGCGTTCTGTGCAGAAAACAGGAACAGAAAATGGAATAATGTGACTAGGGGTGAGCCTAAATCTATCATTTATGCTAACGTTTGAGCTTGAACCCGATATTTTTGAGGAAGCTTTTGAGTGTTTTGTGGCTGTGGCTCATTTTCTCTGCATCTCTCAGGATGCAGTTAATGACTGTGGGCAGAGCTGGATGATGCTTCATCTCGTGTGTGCTCATCTCTCAGTGAGCAGCACAGCCACAGTCCTGCTGCAGTTCTAGGAGAGTCCTTGGAAATGTCATTTTGGTGGTAATGGCCAGTCATTTTGAGGTATTTTCCATCAGCTCCTGTGCAGAGACCGGCCATCAGACGTTTGAGTTTGGCTGTCCTCCTTGCAGGGCTGGCTGTTGTGGAACGCTTGCCTGGTTAGGCAGACAGCAAACAGATCAATAACAGTGCTTTCTCATGCCTTTTCTATATCTCACACTGTCAACTTCAGAAATGTTTGCCCAGCCGTATATCTTGACACGTGGCTGCACCACAGTACTTTATTTTCTCCTCATTTTTGAACACAAGAGTGAAAAGTACCAAATCAACCAAAAGCTTTCCTTCTCCCCTTTGGCCAGGAGGTGGAGTTAACTTCTGGCTTTTAGGCACTTAGGAACCTTAAAGTGTCATTTTCTCGTAAGCTTCTGCTGTCTTTCCCTTTTATTGAACCTATTGACTATCAACTATCCAATTTTATGGCCTGAAGTCTTCAAAACTTAAGTATTATCATTCACCTAAAGTAGCTATTGTCATGAGTTGCATCTATTCCAATCCCTTTTTACACAGGTGAGTGTCACAGCAATGATAAATGCTCCCTCTGCCATTTGTTCCTCACACAGATAAAAAGTAAAAAAAACCCCTTACTAAAAGTCATTGGGAAAAGATATTTGCCACGGGTCCTTGGCTACTGTATTTAGTATTTCTACCCCACCTGCACTTACTCCAATATCTTTTTCTTTCTTTCTTTTTTTTTTTTTACTTAACGTAGGGCCATTTAAATTTTTGCTGTTATTTTTATTATGTTTTTCAGAGAGAATGAAGAGCAGGCCCATCTCATCTCAAAGATGCTGTGTCTGGGTTTTAAGACTGCAATAAGGTCACTCCAAATTAGATCCACCAGGATAAATCAGGACCCCTACAGGGGTCTTCTTATTGTCTGGCAGTGTAGCACGCTGGGTTGTTGCTTATATTTAAACTCTCAATAGTTTGCCCACACAAAACTTTGCAGTCTTAGTTGTTTCGTGCCTCGAATCGTGTAAGGAGAAAAAGTTTTGCACTTTTACCCGAGAGAATTTCTTTTAATTTAGTGAGGAAATAGATGTTTTGGCAAAAGGTTTTTACAGGAGCGAAATACAGCCAAGGAGAGGGTTCCACAAGAGTCCCCAGCAAACACCAACCACCAATTCAGTGAAATACAACCCATTGGTTTTTAAGTTACCCACAACAGAAAGAAAAGACTAAGGGAAGAGAAGAGAGATTAAGAGAAGAAAGAAGTAAAAAGGGAAAGAGAAGAGAGAAAAATAGTTATCCCCTCCCTGACAAGATGGTTGATCTGACACAATAATTAAGAAATCTAGTGGCATATGAATCTGGTCTCTCAGTGCCACCCCAAGGGTTCTGACTCTCTTGTAGTAGCAGCAGTAAGAGAACCTGGCTGACAGAAGAAGAAAAAGTACAGAAGACAGAGAAAAGCACACAGTGGGCAATTGTTACATCAATAAGTGAAAAAACAGGAGTTAAATCATTATTCAAGCTCCGCTCCATGCCAATCACCATTTCCCACCCTGTGAGTCCCAAAAGTGCAGGAAACCAGCACACAGGGAAAGAGTTCAGGAACTCAGTCTATGTGTTGCAAAGGTTGGCACACTTCCCTCACTTCCATCCAGGGACAGCATTCTCCTTTGGCGAGGTGCAGCGCTTCAAAGAGTTTTTTGCTTGCTTAATAGCAACATATAACTCAAAATAAAATACACATATCCCAGAGTACCCTTACCCCTCCCACCAACCAGGCTTAGGAGGGAAACATCACGGTGCATCATGAGAAAAAGATATTTAAAAACACAGTAAGCTGGTTGCTACAGGGGAAAACGTTCCTAGCAACTCAGCCCAACTTACCAAAAAAACCTTTGTTGGTTACCAAACCCAAAATTTTCTTCTCGTTTCTTTGTTATTCCCTTTTTTTTCAAGGGATGGTCTCTATGGCAAATTTAAACTTAATCCCATTTCCCATTAGGACAAACTTTTTCCTCAGGGCTTCTGAGCCGATTTATTTGCATTATTTAAGGATGCCAAATGAAATGCATTTTTCCCAACTTTTTTTTCTTTTTTTTTCCCCTTCAGGTGAAGTCTTTCTCTGCCTGTGATAACGCCGAAGATCAATTTTGGGCAAATAAATATTTACTGCATCATATTGCATCATAATGCAGTTCTTAAGCTCATGCACATTCACAATTAGACAGCTGAAGGAGCTCAGGAGAGTAATTCCTAGTGGGTTTGGGGGTTTGATGTCACAATAGGGGGATTTTTTTTAACTAAAATTAAAGTATCAGCCCTAAACAATGTGTTCATTTAATAATCAGGTGTCTGCATAGGACATACTCCTTTCCAGTGGGATAAACGGATACAGACCATCAGCTATATGTTAGAATAGACTGTCCCTCTGGTTTGCAGCTGGAATTGTTTCCTGTCCGTGTCCAGGACTTGTTGGGCAGACACACAAACCTGCCTTGGAGAGTTTCAGATCTCAGGTCTCTCTCTCAATGGCTGGGTGGTTAAGTGCTCCTGGCACATAACTTCAAAGCACATAATGTAAGGCTGGTCATGATGGGTCCCCGAAGCTATAAAAGGATAGTGGAATTTGCATGAAAAGATTTAATGGTCTGGAAAGCCGTAGTAGAATGGAATCAGTGAAAGGGTCTGTTAAGAACAATCCCTGAGCCTGCTGTGGGGATTTCCAGGAGCACTGACTCCAGTGGGCACCGTGTGCCCTTCAGTGCCTTCTGACAAACACGCTGGCTGTGAAAACGTGATCAGCCCCTCTTGAATTTAAAATACACCTTGAAACTTCCTCAGTAGGGCAAATCTAATGTTTCTGTTTTTGAGACGTTGATTTATGTTTAAAGAACAATATTTCAGATTTTTTTAAAAAGTAGAACAGATTGTGGTTTTAACCAGTCAGGGAGAAGTTGTGTTTTTGAGAGGAACAAAACGGGATAGAAACATCTTTATTTTAAATTGAATATTATTATATTCCTTTGGGCTTTCCTTAAAAAAAAAAAATCTTAAAAAAAAATAAGCAAAAGTGGAATAGAGACAATACAAGAAAACCTGTTTTGAAAGCTTAGTAAAAAGAAAAGAAAATCACTATAGAGGATCATGTTAAAATCTTGCAGAAAAGAAAATTACAATAGCCAAGTAGAGAAGCCAAGGCTAGGAAAATTGAACACAATAAGCAACAAAAACTCTCATCCTGAAAATGCAGATATGCAAAATTTCATGTGGAAGTTGTCCCCTAGATAAATCATATGCTCAAAATTAAATCTGTTTAATAAGATGAGGTCCAACTTTCCCGTGTCCCCAATGCCGCGGCCAACTTTACTGGCAGTTTTTATTAGACCAACAACTGACTTCGCCAACACATTAAAGCTTCAGGAGCTCTAGGGGAAGTTTTTAATACAAATTAATAGCAGCCAGTCGACTGGCAGTCAGTTAACCCGCGGTGAAATAAATAAACAACTCGCCCTCAGCCCGTCCTTTGCCCTTCCTCGGGTGCTGAAATGCTCGTGAGAGCTGTGGTCGTGACCCCGGGATTGAGATCTGCCAGGCACGAACGCTGACATCTGTTCCAGTGCTCAGTTTTCATGCTCGGGAGGGACTTTGAGTCCATCTCCAGGGCCGTGAGTTCTGCAGGGTTAAAAGGCACTTCATTTAGTTCCCCGTGTCGCTGGAAGGATCAAACAGAAAAAAACTTGATTTTTCTGAAGAGTCTAATTACGTTAGACACTTACCTGTCAATGGAATTACATTAAGTAGCTATGAAAATCTTTAGATGTTTACAAGCCTGCTGTAAGGAAATTAAAAGCCAAAATGGTTTAAACCCCAGGATGTTTTAAAATCAAAATTCTGCTCTAATTAAAGTATGTGACTGGACTACTTAACGTAGGGGAATAAAGGAGATTAATACCAGGCTCCTTCTTCCCTTGCTTATCATTAGGCAGTGATGAACATTCAGTGAAGAAGATATTATCTAGAGCTAAACCTTCTTTCTTTTCTACAGCAAAGCTTTCTTCAGTTCTGCTTTGTCTGTACGTCAAAAGATTGGTGGTAGAGATGGGGTTGATAAATTTTTCTCTGACATAACTAGACCTGTGCTTTCTTATGAGCACTGATAAAGAGCTCCTTCTTAATACAACATCCAAGCAAAAATTTGTGGCCAGCATGCTCACCTTTTTAAGTGCATGCTCTGCCTGCAAGCAGGTTTTTTTAAGGCATTAGAATAAATAAATAATTCTACAGACCAATGCCCAACAGTTTTAATGGCAAAAAAACCCCCAATCAAGTGATTTTATGAGTCCCAGTTAAAAGTAATTATACAGTATAAGTGCTTTAAGTGAGTTAATGAGACAGACAAATCTGATAACGAATTGCTAGCTCATCATAAGCTTCCTTTCAAGTTAATTCAGTCTCTCCATTGCAGGGCACTGTTCTGCATTGCTTTGTTCTCCACTGAGTCCAGCTTTGGCCCTGTTAGCATCTGTCTCGCTCCATTTAGTGCAGGGGGTGTGGGATTCAGCTGTTTGCATTAGTAGGTGTATGGGTAACAAATCTGGTGTTGCAGAAAAATTCAGGATGACTTGAGGAAGCAAACAGCACTGATGGGAATAAATTTTGCTGTTTCATTCTAATTTCACCATATTATTTATCCTAATGCTAGGGTGTTTATCTAAACATGAAATACTGTCTGCGAGAGTTTATTGAGGAGTTGAGAAGCCAGTTTTATAATAATTTGCACGTCTTCAATAGCATTTTCAAGTAGGCATTTTCAAGAGAATACTGATTAGCTCTCTTGTATGTAGGAAGTGTTGTAGTTGAAGCTGGGTGTCTGCAGGTAATCTTGAAGAGAAAATAAAAGTAAGGTGAGGTTTTTCAGCCTCTGATGTTCAGTTAATGTGGGGATCTTCAGGGTACCCCTCCTTCCTTGGCCCCATCCTCATCCAGTGTGGAGAAACAGCGAGGGCACTGCTGGTGGAAGGACCTTTGCCCAAGAGAAGAATGTCAGAAGGGATCAAGGAAACAGCATCTGATGTTCATGGCCTCATGAGCTGTAGTTTGGTGTCACATCTCACAGCTAACGGGAAAGTTTTGGGTGAGGGAAACAAAAAAACCTGACAATGTTCTGGGTATTTATTTTCCCAGTCAGTCATCAGTCTCCTTGCTATGAAACTGGCACTTGCTATGGAAATGAATGATCAATGTATCTAATTGCCTTTTGCTTTGGTCTCCCTGCCTTGATAAGGACAGGAAACTTATAAATAATTAGATTTGTTGCTACCCCACATTGATATTATTAATGTGTTCTATTTTTTATTTATTCCTTCAAGTGCATCAGTGGATGATGTATAGATGCTTACATGGGAAGAAAAAGTGCTATGCAAAGATATTAAAAAAATTATATATACCAAGTAATACCAAGATTGATAGCAGAGGAGGTGGTAGTAAGTTGTACATTTTATTCCACAAAATCTGCTTCTTTGTACTGTCTTTATAATACCATGTGAATATACCAGAAATTGAGGAATCTGTTGTTAATTGTGCCCATGGATATCACAGTTAATTGACTATAGGGAAGTGTGCTCTTAAGTTGTGGATGATTTTTTTTTCTTTTTTTTTTTTTTAGGCTGGTTCTTTCATATTGATATAGCTAATATATATTGTTTTGCCAAATTGAGAGTATTAGCTGGAATTTTTTTTGACAATATTCAAAATACAATTTTGCTTTTTCATTTTGGTTATTGGGACAGAAAAGAAATGCTTTAACTATTTTTTGTGAAACAAGGTTACACTGGAACATCTGTCAGGTCTAATGGGCTCTAATCGAGAGGATCAGACCAGAGCAGTCTAATCCTCTCTGGGATGACTATACCAGTAAATTATCCTGAAGAAGGGGTTTATTTCTGTAATACATTTTGCTTTGCAGTGACTGCAGGCCTGACCCTTTTAAGTCTACAGTAAATGCAGAATAGCTTACTGCAATAAAAGGAGCTCACATTTATTGTAAAGTAAGAATATTCACACTAGCAATCACCATGGAGTAGATAATGTATTATAATTTCACATTCTTCCTTTTTTTTTTGTGTCTAGCTGACCTTTCTGCAGACAGTAGAAGTATGAGCCTGAAGTGCACTCCATAAAAATATCCCCTAGACTGAGGCATCCAGTCAGCTCTCCAAAGTAATCTGTGTAAAGAGTTTAATGTTCCTTCTTTCTTTCTCCCTCGTATAATGGGAGTAGAAAATCCAGTCTGGTTAGTGACAGGTAGCCCCTCTGCGGATGGAGCCCGCTCTTAATCCAATTTATCAGATGTTTGCAGTAGCATTTGCCCAGGCTTAAGGCTTTGGAGGATGGAGAAGATGGATTTAGAGAAATAAAGCCAGCTGATAGATGGGATCACTTATTAGACATCTTTCATATAAATTATGAAAAATAGCTACAGTGAATTATAGCTGTAGGCTCTCAGATAATAAGCCTTTCAGGAAAAAAATAATGAAACTAAGTGACACTCAGTTCTTAGTCTCATTACCAGGCTGAATCACAATTCAAAGTTCTTTTAAAACTTCCGGGACCGTTTGCAAATCTTGATGAAAATGAAACTAAGCTTGATCGTATTTAACCAATTTAAGTGAGTTTTTTTGGCTGCTACTTTACTCCAGGAATATTTCTTTCCGATAAGTTTCCAGGTTATTTCTGTCTGCAGTCCATTGCCTGCTGCTCTCAAGGTCCAGGGGCTGTAATTTTTTTCCTGTCAGTTTTTGGGCAGTTATCCCTCATCAAAATTGACAGAGCTGGAGAAAAGCCTCCTCTGCCAAGGCAGCACTCCTTGCAAAATCAATAGAAATAACAGAGCAGGCAGAGAACCAGCAGCCTGTATTCTCCTGTTTCCATCCTCCATTCATCCTTGAAATTGGACTTTCCTTGGCTCCCAATGCCAACCAGTAGCAGGAACAGCTGACACAGTTGATTCAGTCCTGACACAGCCCAGGGGATCCCATGGCCACAGAGAATCTCCTGAACACCCTCCATTAAGGGGTGTCTTAAGGAAATTTTTGTGTGTACCTGTGAAATGCATAAGCTGAAGCCTTGAGGTTTGTTAATGGCCAGTGCTGCCATTGGAGAAATGGGAATTTTCTGGAGTCAGGTGAAGTTTAGCAGCTGGATAGAAACATCTCCTGCCAGCAAATATTGTACAGCAGCAAAGGATGTGGGTGATGAAGGAGTTGTATAAACGTGTTGCTTTAGTGCTCTATCATGATTCTTAAAAAATTCAAGAAGGAGGAGGGTAGAAAATAGGGACTATTAATATAGTCCTTCATGGCACCGTGGTGTAGCATGTTCTCATGTCATTTTTGGAGGCTGTGACAAGAACAAGCAGAGGTGATGAGTGGCCCTGATATAAGGAATGACTGAATAAACTAGAACTGTGTCATTCAGAGAACAATACCTGAGAGACAGTGTGGTAGGGGATATATATGTTTAGGAGTGACCTAGTCAAAGGGAGTAAAAAATGAGTGTTTATGACCTTTTCCAATATTCACCAACTGTAACTAGCAGAATGCACCTACAAAGCCAAGGGAATTGTGCTTAGTTAAGAGTCACTTTCCTTGTAAGAATAAAATCTTACACAGGTTTAAAAGATTGACGTGATCCAATGAAGCCATTCACATGTTCCCAAATGTTTTTGGTTCTTGTCATTTAAAAGTTCCATCTTTCCCCTTCTCCATGCATGATTGAACTCCATTATTCTTTTCCATCTGCTTTCATCTGATTTAGATGATGTGTTGCCATTCTTTACTTGCCTTTGAAACTGTGAGGTAATATTGTAATGTAAATTTAGCCCTGTCCCCCAAAAGAACTGTAGCTGAAGTAATTTAGGGATAGAAACCCCAAGATCCTGAAGAGATTTTGTTACTTTGCAGTAGTTTGTGGGGTTCCAGTGTCCCTGCTTCATTAGGGTGCATTGGCATGTCAAATTTATTTGCATTTAGGTGAGATTTCACTATATAACGAGTATATTGTTTTAAAAAGGGTGCTTTATATCAATAACACCACCAATGAAGTTATGTAAGGTATTGTGCAGCAATAGTAAGTCTTGCAAAAGTTTGCTCAAGGGTCAATCAACAGCATGATGTGAGATCTTTATAAAAAATTATTATTTATTCACTGTTCTTGTCTTAGAACCCATCATGTTGCCTCTCGTCCTTCACAGACGTCATATATGTAATATTTCAGAGTTCTAATAATTCCCGCAAATTCAGATTTTTCTTTTTCATGGTTTAAAAAAGCAAAATTAGGAATCATCCCTTTGTAGACTACAAGGAAGTCGAATATGAGTCAGCAGTGCCCTGGCAGCCAGGGGGGCAAACCATGTCCTGGGGGGCATCAGGCAAAGCATCGCCAGCCGGTCGAGGGAGGGGATTGTCCTGCTCTGCTCTGACCTGGGGCGGCCTCACCTGGAATATTGTGGCACTTTTGGCCACTGAAATATAAGAAAGATGTTAAGCCATTAAAGAGCATCCAAAGGAGGGCAACAAAGATGGTGATGGGCCTTGATTTGAAGCCATGTGAGGAGCAGCTGAAGGCACTTGATCTGTTCAGCTGGAGGAGACTGAGGGGAGACCTCAGTGCAGTTACAACTTCCTTGTGAGGGGCAGAGGAGGGGCAGGCCCTGAGCTCTGCTCTGGGGTGACCAGAGACAGGACCTGAGGGAATGGCCTGAAGTTGTGTCAGGGCAGGGTCAGGTTGGATATTGGAAAGAGGTTCTTCCCCCAGAGGGTGGTTGGCACTGACCAGGCTCCCCAGGGCAGTGGGCACAGCACCAAGGCTGCCAGAGCTCAAGAAGCATTTGGATGACACTCTCAGGCTCATGGTGTGACCCTTGGGGCTGGTCCTGTGCAGGGCTGAGGGTTGGACTTGATGATCCTTGTGGGTCCCTTCCAACTCAGCATATTCTGTGAGTCTGTAAACACAGGCATCTCTTGGTAACAGTTGAAGTGGTTTCAAACCTGCAGTTTTTATGAGTTAATACCAAGAACTAAGTGCAGAGTTTCCAGGATAAGTTTCAATACTGCATAAATGTATTTCCAAGTGTAAAATACTGCTGTATCTTGAAATAAAATGCTAACCCATTTTGGCTTTAAACCAAGCATACTTTATGAAACATAATTTTAGAAAAGTGTTAGGAATGTGTGAATTCCTCATTAGTCAGCCAGTATTCAAAACACCACTCTGAAATTACTTTTGTGATTCTTTTAATGGGCACACTTTTGGTGAGGGAATACCCCAGTTTGGGTATGAATGAAGAGTGTTTGCTAGCAGTCCAATCATGCTGAATTATAGTTAAAGTACTATTTTAAATAATAAGTACTTTGTGGATATAATTATATGACTATTAGTCCTCTCCTTTTTTTTAATAAACATCACTGTTATGAAAATATTCTAATCTAATAACCATAAATTTTCCATTTTAAAGTCCCCAAAATATATTGAAATTATGAGTTGTCAGCTGTGAAAACTGATAGCAGTAAGGGACTTTCCCCCCAGATTAACTCAGTTTTGGGTACTCTGATTGCAATATCAACTTTTATCTTCATCTAACTGAACAAGTAGTAAGAAAGGGAATTTAGGGTCACTTCCAAAGAGCTCAGAGTGATGAAACTTTGAGAAGCAAATATTTTCTTAAACAATATTTGATGTGTTTGGGGATTTTGGGCTGAGATTCTATCCCAGACAGTCTTGTCAAAAGCAGGAGTCACTGCACTGAGGTTATACATGTTCAGTGTTTAACTGGTACTAAACTAATCCGAGATGACAGACCATTTCCATGCTCTCTCAGGACAGGCCATGCTATTTAGGAAATTAATAAATATTACTTGGCTATAATTTGCTCATAAATGATAAGCAAGTTTGTGTGTGATGCTTTTGCTGATGTCTGGTAAGCAGAGACGTGTCCTTCTAATATGGGATGACAAATACAAAGTGAGGAAAACACTCGTTCCATCTCAGCTGTGAGAGTGTTCCCCATGTTTCATGTGTGTGGGCGTTCAAGGGGACCCAGTAGGGGTTTTTTTAATTTTTGTTTTCTTTTTTAGTAAGCAGACTTTCTTGTAAAAGCCTGATAACTAAATTATTGCCATTTGTATCTTCATGCTTATTCTGCCTGGGTATCTTACTGAGCAGCGAGGCTTGGATGGAAATTCACTGGAAAATAGCCTTCAGTGTGATAAATATTTGTATTTAGACAGAACCCGGGGAAATCCTTCTGGCCTCTGACAGAGCCCCGAAGGGGAGCTGGCAACTCTAGAGCAAATTAAAGTGTGCAAATCTTCAGCCTTGCTGCAGATCCAGCAAATATGTGCAGTGTAACACAGCAAATACGGGAAGGCTTTTAGTTACGGAGGTGTGTAAATGTTTACAAATATGATTAACTGCAGAGCACAAAATCCATTTGCAGCATCAAAGACAAAACTAAAATTACTTTTTCCCGCCCCCCTCCAGGATTATGCTGAAAAGAAAAACACGATAGCAAAAGCTCTGGAAGATCTTAAAGCCAACTTCTACTGTGAACTCTGTGACAAGCAGTACTATAAACACCAGGAGTTTGACAATCACATTAACTCTTATGATCATGCTCACAAACAGGTAAGAGGAATCTGCTTGCTATTTCAACTTAGTTTCGTGTAGAATAATGAAATAAGATGTCCTGCAGACAATCACAGTTGTGTTGTCCCCAGTTTCAGGTTCTGGGAAGCAAAATAAAGCATCTCCTTAGAAACAAATCTTATCTTGGAGATTCTACAGTCAAAGATTCTGAGATGGGAAGAAAGAGAAATTTGAATAGTTTAACTGTGAAGAGGAATAGGGAATGATGAATAATATGATGAAAAGTGTAAATCTATAATTTCCTTATCAGTTTAATTTTGCACATAAATACTGGGGTATAACTAAGACATGACTTACTGGGAAACATTTGTTGCAACAGATGTGCACAAGAAACTTGACATACTCTTTGGTAAACTTTCCTGTAGTGCAGATGCAGTTCTGAAATAGGCTGTGATTTACTTAAATTTGTGCAGATACAGGTCTGAAATGAGCAAGGATTTTACTTAAATGCATTGCATAAAAAAATAAAAAAAACAGCTGTGGTAATGAAAAGATTCTGGCTAAGATCACAATAAGATATGTGTTAGCTTTAAGACATTATTATTTACATTTTTACCACCTCATTTTATCACTGCACTCCCAAGTTGTGTGCCCTATTTTGGTAAGATAAAAAGGAGTGCTTCCACACGGTGAGAAAGGCAATGCATCCCAGAGCAACATCCTGGTCTGTAGAGGGGTCAAGTCTATGAAATTCAGAGGGAAAGACAATGTATCTTGACTCCACTGAAGAGATATGTAATGATAATGTAAAGATATGTAATAGCTGTACAGGAAATTTCTACTTAGGCCACTTAGCTGGTAATTATTCTGTATCCTTTTTTTTTTTTTTCCTAATCTGGTGAAATCATATAGTTGTGTATCTGGATTGATTGCTTTCCATTCTAATTGAATCTCCCTTTGTCTTGTAATTCTGCTCAGGGTGAATGTAGACGAGTTGCTACACATGTTTTATATCTGTGTTATATAAGATAATTTGCTTTTCTTTCTGTCAGCCCATCTTCCTGAAACACTTCCCTCCCTCTCTCGCTGGTGTTTTTATTTAGCCCATAATTTACACTGTCAGCATGAGTGTTAGATTTAGGTTTGAGAACTATGGAGATGTGGACCCCAGCAGCAATAGCAATCCATGAGAAGCTGGAGGGAAAGATATATATGTTAGATAAGAAATTAGCAGGTAGCTTCATTGCATCCTGCAGCTGCTTATTATGAGTTTTAGTTAAAATAGGGCTGGAACTGATTCTTCAGGTGTTATGTTCACACAGCAGCAGGTCCTTAATGGATGGCAGGAAAAAAAAAAGAAGTGATGGGCAGAGTCTTCCCCACTTGACCTCACTTAGGATTTTTATTTATTAATTTATAAGTGCTCTGAAGCACTTGGAAGTAATGAGAACCTGAGGGCTGCAGTCCTCATCCCTCCATTCAGGATGGATGAAAAATTGATTTTGAAACAGAGGTCAGGTGTGAGACTGAACAGGGGCTTGCTTGCAGTGCTTTCTGGTGGCTGTAGACAGGAGATGGTGGGCCCTGCACCAGCATCTGACAGAGCACAGCAGATCCTGCCCCTCTGGTTTTTGTGTAAGGGGTCTGTGTGTGTTTGCAGGTGGCTTTGTGGATGTGTTTGGGGAAGCACGGGAAGCCATCCTCTTCCTCTGTAAGGTCTTCACAACTTTAATCTCCTTGGTAGGAAATCAGAGAAAAGTTTTTAGCTTTCCAGTAGAAAAAAATTGTATGGGTGCTTCTCAGTCCATATTACCTGCAAATAAGACTGTTGATTCCTGAGATTAAAATGTTAAATCAAGTTTAACTCTCCATGAGTATTTTTTTGTGGTGGCTTCTACTGGTGTTATGAAAGAAACAGATTCCTCTTCCTGTATTTTGGGTGTAAAAGCTGGCAGGCAGCATATGCTGCAGCACAGGCTCGCTCTGATCTGCTCTGCTTTCAAGGAACTTCATACTAAGTGCTTTTTTTTTGAGTAACCTAATTTAATAAGCCTGATGGAGCCATTTGCAGGTGGTACTGTTGAATGCTCTGATTTTGTCTCGAGACTTCCTACCTCAGAAGTTTTCCAGCAGTTCAGTAGGGGTGAGAGGAACTAATAATCCGTCTTTGGGTTTTGCTTCGTATTTTTTCTCTTTTTCCCTTCAGTGAAACCTTTCTATAATGATGGATGGGGAAGTACTTGCTAGAAAAAGTTTCCCACGATTGAAGGACAGTTGTAAGCATGTGCAGCCAGTTTGGTTTCAGTGATCCCAGCACCTGAGAGTGGTTCCTATATGATCAAATGGATGAAAGCTCTGCCTAAACCTGAGTTCATCCCAGCTTTTCTGAAAAGCCACATTTAATCCTAATTGTGCTCTCTGTTGTCACACCATCTAAGCCATGGGAGGGTTTATCAGAGAAAACATTCCTAACAGCTCCTGTACCTCAATTCTATTGTAGGAGATTATCTTTTTCTTTCCATAGATTTAAAAGCACAGAAAATTCACAGAACTTAAACCGGAAGATTTTTAAATTTTAATTTTTCCTCCTTTGGATGGGGGGCCTTGTGCTGTCAGGTGTTGGTTGTGTCTTACAGCTCTGAACACCCACTTTGAGACAGAGTGAGGTCCTTCTGAGCAGTCCAGAAAGGAAGCATAGGAGTAGAGCAAAAAACTAATTTTATTTCCTAGGAGCTGAAGGAGTTCACTGTCTCAAGAGCTTCACTGCCTCTGTTAGTGTGTTCTTGTTGTCAGCTTTGACAATATGGTTTGGAGAGCAATAGCTGGAGCCTTTATGAAGTACTCCTGGAAAAGCAACTTGCAAGCAGTCAGAGGTAATAGGCAGAAATGAACTCTCTGCTTTGCTTTGAAAGCCTAGACAAAGGAAAAAAAGAAAACAAAAGTAAAATGCAGGTGTACTTTAAAACAAAAATGTTCTCAATATGAGCTCAATGCAGGGAGAAATGTAACAAAGGCAGAATTGCTGTTATTTAATATAGTAATGAGAGAATTTGTGGAGGTCAATAAACTAACATGATCCCAGGGAGGCAAGAAGCTGAAATAGTTTACTTGGACTCACAAGTTCATATATAAAGGGTTTAGGATCTACATATTCAACGGGGGGTTTGCATATTCATTCTGTTACAACTGGGGACTTTCCAGGGATGAGGTAAAGGGAAAATTCTAAATTACAAACCTTTGGGTCTTAGCACTTACATCATAGGGGAAAACCCACTTTATCTGGGGGGATTTTACAGGGGGGAACAGGTATTGGGTTATATGCAAAGGTCTGATGAGATCAGGATGTGGATTCTCTGGCTGGGGCAGGACATGTGATAACATCATGCAAGGAGTCTCTTCCATTCTGCTGGAGAAGGCAGGAAATATCCACAGTGATGAGGTCATTGAAAAGGGGTTTTCCCCAGCTTTCATAATTCATGGCTTTTTGCAGAGACTGCTCAAATCCCTCTCTGCAGATATTACATTTTTGAATCCTACAAGAATTACTATTTGATGATGATGATGATGATGATGATGATGGTCTAAAATCCCGAGATGCAGATTTTAAGACCGGCGCCAGGACTTTAAAAACATCTCTATGATTTTATTCAGCATTTCCTGAAGTGCACGAGGAGCTCTCTGAACTGCTTTATTCATGCAGGGTGGAAAAAAAATCCTCGAAGTGCTGTGGGTTTGATAAATGTGGCTGAGCATTAAATCTGAGGCTCTGAATGACCTTAGAGCCGCTCGGAGCGGATGAGTTGTGCTTGTCTGCTTCGTGAAGAAGGCTGGGTCCCACAGCTCAGTCCCCTGCATCAGCCATTCCTCAAGAGACTTCTGCCACTACAGGAATAAAGAGGTATTATTTCTGCTTATGAAAGTCTTCCTCTTCATCCCAGAACTTCTGATTAATCACCTAATATCACAGCAGCACACTCGAGAGCTTGGTGCTGTTTCGTCTCCCAGGAGGACTTTTCCAAATATCAAGCAACAATAACAGTGAAAGCTGTGATGAAAAATAAATAGCCCTAATGTATTTGCATCTACATATGAAAATACAATCAATTAAGTAAATTATAAGTAGGAAATTTTCCCCACAGAATCAGAGGTCATTTCTCAAACTGTTTCTCCCTGGATGAAAATTATCTCTGTGCTCTAGAAATGTATTTAAAATTGTATGGAGGTAATAATGGACAAATTATGCAGAAAGACTAAATGAGTACTTGTCCCCTTTTCCCTATTCCAGACACTGATTTCTTCTGTGTTTTTCTCCTCTTCTTACATGTTTTTCTTTGCAAATTTTTTGAGATCAATGCCTAATAAGCTAGAGAATATTGATCTGTAGTCAGTCAGAAGTCCAAACTTAACTCATCTTTATGTGTTTGAATAAATGTTTCGTGCCATACAGGTGGAGAACATGAAATTTGGAAGTGGAAGGGCGTGGTTAGGCATAACAATAATATAAAAGGCCCATCATTTTACTAAAGCTGTACCTCCTACCAGGTACAAAGAGGATAAGGAGCGGTGTAGCACATTTGGGATGCCAGTATTCCCAGCAAACATAATTGGATGTAAGCAGTTGTTTGAGCCTGCAATTTAAAAACAAAGCAACGAATCCTTGTAGTCATCATTACAGCTCTTTTAAAAAAACCTCTCATTGTAGAGTTATTCCCTCTGAAGAAGAAAAACACCCACATCTTCTCCTTGGTTGGCACTTGCAGAGCGAGCACTGCAGTGCATCTGCAGCTTCTGGCATAGCCCAAGAGTTTGTGTCTGTTTGAAGGGAAATAGCACATGTACTGGGAGAATCATGAAGTGAAAGAAGTTAACTGCTTGCTGGGAGCCAACAGGATTTTATGTTGTATTTTTCAGGCCTGTTTTTTGCAGGTTGGGTTTCCCCTGGAGCTACTGGAATCAGACTGAGCCAGAGGCAACACGTTGTATGCAATCTTTGAAATGCAGAAATGATGATTCTCAAAAATAGTGCTATCTTCTAGAGCAGTGTGTCTAGAGCTTTGGTGAAGTACAGGATAAAAACTAAAGAGTTTCAGAATTTTCTGAAGATTTGCTTCCTAAGCAAAACAAACGTGACATACAGTAACTCAGATATTGGGGACGTTCTCTAAGAAGAGATTTCATAAAAGAAGAATATTAAAACTTCTGTTTCTCCAGTTTTAAAAAAAGTTTTTAAGCTCCACTGGAAACGCTGGAGTTGTTACCTGATAGGGTGATGGTAAAGGGGATCACCAGGAGAGGTGCAGAGCAGGACAGTGCTTGTTTCATGACGCGTATCCGCTTTTGCTGGACACACATCCATGAGAGGCAGAGGGTGAGGGCAGCTGCTCTTGGCTGGGTCCTGTCCCCTTCCAGCAGCTGGCAGCCCCAGCACAGCTGGAAGCAGCCTGAAATGGCATTTTGCTGGTCCTTGCTGCATGCTGAGCCCAGCCACGAGGGATGTTTGAGATGACAAATAAGACAAGAAGGCCACCGTGAAAATTTATGGCCGTGACAATCCCTGAAAGTGATAAATCACTCCTTTAAGCACCGACTCTGCTGGTCTTGGATCAGGAAAGTGCCAAGCCCATGGTGCCTTGAAAGACTGAGGGGTGGCTGTATTTCTGCAGGGAGAGTGAGGAAGGGCAGCAGGATGCAGGTGCAATGCCAGCTGCTTCATCCCTCCTAGGGAGAGTGTGAGCCCGGCACGTGCCATTGGATGGAGCTTCTGGGACACAGGGATGCACTTCCAGTGTCATTTTTTTCCCCGTTCCTTGTCAGTGAAAATGATTCTTTGCAATGCATTTCAGCGTTTCTCTTTTTTGTTGTATTTTTCTCTTCTTTTTTGATCACTTTTAATATAAGACAGTCGGGATTGCAGCAGCTGAATTTTCTGGAATGAAATAATTTTATATTCCTTGTCTTCCTTTAGCTCGTGTCTCCTGTTAGAAGAGAGCCACATCTTGGTGTGTCCTCATGGGCAGGCAGTCTGAACTTGCCGAGCGTTAAGTGAGCACAGATGAGGATTTAAACATTTTTGTTTGAATCGATCTTATGTGGCCCTTTCTCACTGTTTTTATTGCTTTCCCAGAATGTATCTTGGCATGTCTTCCTATATTTCTTTTTTTCCCCTCAGGAAAACATATTCATCTTTGTAGCCTTTGTAGGGAACACAAGTGAAGGTTCAATTGTGCATTCATGTTCATATGTGTATTTGTAATGCACATACAACCACAAAATGACCCCCTCCTCTCCCAAATACAGGCTGCTCTGTCACTGTATTTCAGGTTGGGTTTGGGTTTTTTTACCCATGAAGACTGTGTTATTTAATGGTCTTTTGTGGTTGGACTGGGGTTTCTTTGTTGGGGATTTTATTAGCGAAAAGCTTCCTTTTAAGTTTTAAGCACTTGTACTGGCAGTAATGCTAATAAGGGTCATTGCCAGGTCTATTAATTCTAGCTCAGCACTGCTGGGAGCATTGGAGCAGAGTCTTGCAATAGACTTGATGTTTCCTTTCTCAGCTCCTTTAAAAAAAAACCCCAACAGAACAAATCCCTGTTCTGTTCCTCTGAAGAGAAAGGCAGAATTGCCAACATGATGGGAGCACACTGGGCTGTGAAGGAGGGAGACAGGCTGAGGAGCTCCACTCCTTCGGGATGTGAGGATATGTCCAGAGCAAACGTCAGCGAGACAGTTCAAGGGGGAGCCTTGTTTTGGGATGGTGGGTTGCCAAGAGGAGGGTCACCCCTGCCACCACGCGTGGGTGCTTTGCAGTCAGGTTTGGTGTGACCCTGAAGTGCAGGGAGAAAATTAGCAGGAACTGGAAGGCTTCAGGAAAAGAGGAAATACAGTCCCATTGTGTTAGGGCACAAAGCCACTTGGAAAGAGTTTTCCTGGTCTGCAGTGGAAGGCTGCCAGTGGTACTCTTTATTCTGCTTTACAGAATGTATTTTAAAATTAAACAGATAAGTTTTGTTCTTTATGAATTTTTCAGCCTATGTAGGGAGAAACTTCACACTGTTTCCTGGCTGAAAGAAAAAAATTTGTTTCCCTTCCAGTTTTTTATTTTGCCTATGAATTTTAATCCCAGAAATTGTCTTCTTGATGGGTATCAGCATAACAGAGTATTTAGGCACTTTTTAGCTCTGAACTTGTACTGACGGGTTAGATGAGGATATTTCTGCATAAAATATTAATCCTGCGAAATCCAATTTTGTTCCCAACAAACATTCTATTTTCTCATTACCAAAGAAAAGACATATCACTATGTTCCTGCTTTAGTAATTAATAACAGAAAAGATACTGTGTAACTTCTTCTGTTTTCCTTGTTTGGGGAAATCTGATTCTGTAATAATGTTTCATTAATTAACAGACTCTTTTTTTTCCTGAAAAAGTGGTTTCAGAGCAAACACAGTTACAGTAGAGGAGTATATACCCTTTCTGTCCCTGCAAACAGAGCATTAGCCCCGTGCACTGGCACTACCAATTCCACGAGGAGCCCCTCCCTTAAGGCAGGAGAAGCCTCACCCAGCTGAAACCCTTCCTCAGTTTAGAAACTTAGTGTTTATCCTCATTCTTTATTTTCTTTCTACTTTTGAATTATTGCAGCCTTCCAATTTCTGTCCTTTTCAGTATCCAGATACCGAACCTGATAAATCGCTAATGTTAAATTTCCATCCAAAAAAAAGAAATTACAGATTTTTTTCAACCACACATTGTTTATTTATTACTATTTTAAAAATTTAGATTGAGCACGTTACTAAAGTGAGGGGGGAAAAAAATTACAGGACCAACACAAAGAGGGAGGGAGGGAGGAAGGGAGGACTAAGGGACAGGAGGAACCACAGTTTGTTCCATACATCCTGCATGTTTTTCTCCCTGACATGCATTTCTACTGCTCTGTGGCTCACTCTTTTATTTAAAACTCTACTTCTATATTTCAGTTCAAGTTTGTCTTTTTAAATCAGTTCATGAAACTTTCTACAGCAAAGTTAGCTGAACTTGAGGCTAATTTTAAATTTGCTTTATCATATCAGCATCTATCAGGTTTTTGCTGTTTGGCCAACACTGTTGCAAAAGAAAATACTTTTTTTCCATTCAGCCCTATGATAAGAATGGGCACAATAATTAGGACTTGAAGATAGGAAAAAAATAGCAGTTTTTATTTCATAATTCCTGAGGCATTGTGCATATTGTAATGCATCTTTTGACATACAGTGTTTTGAGGGGAGCAATGTTTAAAAACTTGTGTAATACAAGCTTGGAGATCAGATGGTGGTTTGCCCATCACTTGCTTTGTTGTATTAGGCTATAGATTAGCTAAGCAATTACCTGCAAGAAAAATATTACTTCTTATTTTCAGTCATGCTTCAAACAGAGTCAGTCTCCCAAAGTTAATTTAAGCATCATTATCGCTGCAAAGTTCAAACCAATCAACAGAATACCTTTTCTGCAGTTTTCAGGAATTCCAAATGCAGTTCCATTGCTGTCCTGAAAGCAATCAAGCAGATTATAGATTACCTGGAAGTGATGAATAACATGAGAAGCATTTTGTTACTCCATGGTTTTGAGCTGTCAGTGATCACAGAGAAAGTGAAGGAAAAACTAACACATTGCTAGTAATATGTTAAGTTCTGACCTCTCAAGGTGAATAATTTCTTACAACATGATCTAATTTGCTGAAACAATTAAGTGCTGCATGTGAGTGGTCAGTACTCCATGGCTGGTCCTGCAAAAGCCACCTCGTAGTTTCCTATTTGCTACCAAAAAAAAGTTTCAGGATATTTTTTTTTTTTTCCCCTGGGAGCTCTGCTGGAATTCTCCTTCATGCCCTGAGGTTTGTGCACGCTGGTTTACACACGAGAGTTCATTCTTCATTGGGAAGAACTGCGCAACCTTTACGGTACAAACCCCACTAAGTCTTAGGGTAATTATTGCAAAATCAATGCTCTATTCAACTCAGGAAAAGCTTGTTCTTTTTTTAGTGGGAGCTCTGACCTGTTGATGAAAGGTAGCCTTGCAATCAGCACTGCCTTTTGTGAGGAGATGTGACAAGACAAACAAACTTCATGGAAGTGAGAGTGGGTTTCCCACAAGTGGTGACCCCGGCTCATTCTTCGCTCTGTGGGCAACAGGACACTGGGACCTCTCTGGAGCCAGAGGTGAACTTCTCACAGTCCATATCAGGAAAGGCTGGATGCCTTGTGTGGGAAATATCCCTCTTTTGAATTTAGAAAGATGGCATAAACTCAGGCAACAAAGAAACAAGGAAGAATTTATTCGGTGCGCCAGGTCTTTCTCTCACCGAGTTTCTGGGGAAAAAGACCCCTTGGGCTTACATCTTTTACATTTTAGTTTCACAAAATCCCACCCTTTTTCACATAAGTTCAATATATTCATTTTTGCCTAAAAAGGTTTCTTTTCTCTGAAGAAGGGCTTTCCCTTTATCCTAACTGGCTGCAAGGCATCCCCTGTCAAAGATGATGGATCTTCCTTTGTTCTTAGCCCAAAGAGAAAAAGGAACCCCTGTGTACAAAATGGCCCCACAAGATTTTAATTTTTAAGAACTTTCACATTTCCCTTATCTGGCCAAAAATGACCCTGATACTCAAGTTCAGTTTTTGGAACTTGGATATCTTACAACTTCGTAATACGCCTGTATATATAAAAACCATATTTTTATTTCTCATACCTTGGGCAGACACTAGTGCTGGGGTTTCTTTAGGCAGAAACAATAATTGCTCTTGTTCTGGGTACTTTAATTGCAGCTTACACAGAAATGTCTTCAAGTTCTAAACCACTCCAGGAGTGTTCAGTGGAGGCAAAAATGTCAACGTGGGGTTTTCTTCTCCTTTTCCCCATGCAGTCAGTGCAGTCTTGGCTGCAGAGCCTCTGCTGGTTGGCTCTTGTTTCAGTTTGGTTTTTTGATTAGTGCTACAACTACAGCTGTACAATGAAGGGTATGAGTGGCTCACGAATTTAAGCTTTCTCCACCCTAACAATGCAAAGGACTGTGATAAGAAAGACATAAATGAGGGCTCTGTGAGCATTTGAAAGGACAGATGAGGCGAGCAGGAATGGGTCAGTTTGACCTCTGTTGGCAGACAGGCAGACAGTTTGAGCACATTTTGAGTCAGTGAAAAGGAAAGCTAGAAATGTGCCCCTGCCTTCAGTCCTGTTTGTATTTGGGATCTGCTGAGCCTTTTCCTGCATCTAGAGGACACCAAACACTGTTACTCCAGTCATACCTCCTAGTCTCTCACTGTGATTTCACCATGCTTGTTCATGACATCCTTGTGACAAACCTGAGGGATTCTGTAAAGGACCTTCCAGTTTCCTCCAAAGTCTCCATGTGTGGCAGAAGAGTAGAGGTTCAGCATCACATGGTTGAAAGCGTTGATGTCTTTTGACTGAATGATTGTTTTTTATTTTTTTAAGACATTCAACCTGCAGCAGACAATATAAAAACAAGCACTTGAATTGTCTCTTCCAACAGCATGTTGTATCTTTTCTTAAATTAGACCCAGCAAGAGATTTGTGGTATACTGTAATGTAAATTATAAATTATATGAATTCAAGTTCAGTCATGATTAACGTGACTAATGCCTGGCATCTCTGATAGGACTTACTGCTGTTGTCTTGGTGTGCAGTCTTGATATACATAATGAGAACAAGAGAAGACAAAAGTAAGCCCTGCACCTGGACCCCACCTTCCTTTTTCTAGCATTCAACAAAATTAAGAAAAAAAACCCACGCCTTTTTTAATGCTAATTTTGTAAAATTTCTTTTAAACTACTTTTTTTTTTTGTATTTTTTTAATAGCTGTTAAGTGCTTGCTTGTGCTGGCACCTGTATGGCACATCTGCTGCAGGATCTCATTGTGTTACATGATTTATAACTACAGAGAGACATATCCGCTTACAAGTTGCTTGTAGTGAGAGCAAGAAACAAAGCAAGAGACTCCCAGCAGTAGTGTGGAAGAGAAGGGTTCTGACAGCACCAGAAGTTAGGGATCATTATTGGAGACTCCCTTAAGGATCAGCTCTCCTCACCTCTCTGCATCTTCCTCCCTCACTGTTATTGTTGTTCCTCTCCTGGCTGTCAGAGAAGCAACTGGGTGCTACAGAGGCACACAGGTTCCATCCAGCATTGCAAGAGCAGGGCTCTTGTTCAAGGATACTTAATGTTATCAGTAGTATTTGTCTCATGGACAAAAGGTGTGGTATGAGACATTCCTGACACTGGGTATGATAAAAAAATCCTGTGAAAAGGAACACACAAACAGGACAAATTAGAAAAATCAAATAAGCAAATGAAACATTAAAATGATGCTTATCAAACTCACCCTTAGTTGTTTTCATTCTCTTTTGCTAAGCAAGCATTAAGCTTAACAGGAATGGTTCTTTCTTCTGTTTTGTGAGACAGAGGCTGCTGCCACCTCTCCTCCTCTCTCCTCCTGCTTTGCAGTCCCACTTCTCTGCCCCAGCAGGAGACTTTTCTTCTGTGCCATCTCAAGACTCATTTCTCGCTTAATGAACCCTTTATTTTTCCTTTGTTTGGATGCAAGTACAAGGCACGCTGCTGATGTGCTTTGCTTCATTTTCTTCCCTCGTTTCTACCCATGGTTACAAGATTTGCATTTCCAAGGAATACCCACTTAGTACGCTTTTCCTGGCATCAGCCTGCTATATAGTGTTGGTTAAAAATTATGGATTGTATAATGAGAAATATATATAAAAATATCATCTAAGATAAATAAGTGTAGTCTGCCTGTGAATGTTATATGAATCCTAACCTATCTGACATCTGCCTTGCCTACAGAGGCTGTAACCTTGTCATGGAGCACTTGATGTTTGCTTGGCACAGTTGAAGCTCTAGTCTGAGTTACTCCTTCATGGCCAACACTGCCAGCATCTTCAAGTGGCCAGACCCAGTATACCTGAGTTCAGCTCAGAAGGTTTCTGAAGGACAGGTGAAATCGCTGGGGGATTAAAAGCTAAAAAAAGTACTCCACGGGGAATATTTACAAGGAGATTTTTGTGTTCAGATGCTTAGAAGTAGGTCAAGCCAGAAGCAGATGTCCAGACACCCCATGCCAAAATTGCTGCAAGGCATGTGCTGTAACCAAGCCTATTTTAGGATCCTTTTTCTTTTTTCCTAAACTCAAAAAAACCAAAACAAAACAAAAAAAAAATCAGAGTGAGGAGGAGTGACTGTCCAAGCCAACTCTCATTACAGCAGAGCAATAGGACCTGCAGTGGTGGGAGCTGGGCAACCTTGAAATGGTAGGTGTTGCATAACCTCAAGTTATGATGATGAGGTGGGGGGTTACTTTACTTAAATGATGGTAGATAATATCTCAGATGATAGCCAGTCTTTTGCAAATGTCTCTGCGGGTGGCGGATTTTCTTTTCAAGTGCTGTTTGGGTATTTTGCTTTGGCACACCTGCCTGGCTGTGAACAAAGGGAAACTGGAGTAGCTAATGACTCATCTCTCTGCCTCCGTTAACAGGAAGATCAACAAGGCAAAAATAGTGTTGTATCATTTTCCTTAAGCAATAGCGAGAAGAAAAGATTGTGTATTCATAAAGTGCTGGCTTCAGAAGCTTCTTATTGCGTCAGCGTAGGAAAAGTGTAAAATGCCAGGTTTATGTTCCTGTTTGGGTACAGCTTCACTGGCTGCTCACCATATTTTGGGGATCCACCACTGCAAAGGGGCTTCTGTGCCTTCCTGTATGGGTATGCACAGAGAGGATGGGCTCCTTTGCAAATACCTCAAGTTGCTGCCTGATGTGGAGATATTTGATCTCCAGTTTATTGTTGAGAAGGCAACTGAGAATAACAGGGTTCAAGTAGTGCACCTGTCTTTCCTTGCTCTGCTGCAGAGGGTAGTTATTCTGCAGGTCAAGCAAACCCAGTTCTTGTTCTGATTTTTTTTTTTTCAAGTAGAAGTAAAGGACAGCAGAAGCAATTTCCAAGCTTGGTGTGAGCCTCACACAAGGAAGTTAATGGCTCTGCTTGCTGTGCAAGGTCTGAATTTGATGGGGGGTCAGAGTGAGGGAAACAAGGGCAGCCAGTGAGGTCAGGGAGGGAGCAGTCCCTGCCTGTCCTGATTTTTATGGAGGGGAGAGCTTGTCTGCCTGCAGGAAGGAGCTGTAGGGTGTGGGAGGCTGTTTGGCTCTACAGCAACAGCTGCCCTGAGCAGGTGCCTGTCACTCCATGGGCAGGGACTGTGTGTGGCTGGAGGATGTAAGGGAGTGGTGTGGTGTGTCCTCCTGAGTGCTTCACTTCACGCTCTCATTCATAGGTGTGCGGTTCTGAAAGTAAAATAAATAGATAAATAAACCCCACAGAGCTCATAACAGAAGTCTAAAATATTAGTCACTTCTGGGAACACAGATGATTTCTGTGGGGTAAACTGCCTGGTATACTGCTAAGGGAAATATTTTCTTGTACCTCTGCAACTGCTGTCATTGACAATAAAATTGCTTGAAATATTAAATAATGTTAGTGTGTTGCCTGCCATGACAGAAACTGTAAGAGGTTTTGACCTGTAGAGTGCTTTAATGGGCGCTCTACAGAGGAACTGACACTTCCATTTATTAATTTGTAATTGTCCAAAATAAATCCTTCTTTTTCCCCTCCTGCTAGATTGAAGCCTAGGATATGTTAATTGTGCTGGCTCTTCTCCAGGCCTGACACCTTGACAGCTCTTGTCAGCTTTTAAAAGTTATTCCCTTATGAAAACTGCACTAGTTATTCTCCCATCATGGCCTTGCCACTCATCTCTTCTGTGTTTTTTAATTCTGACATCAAAGTTTACGCTTAGCTTTGACCCCCTGACAGGAGAACATTCTCTAATGACTAGCAGTAGGTCAGCACTCCCTGTTTTGGAGGAACACAAAAAAAAAGAAGTTAAATCCAGCATTTTGGTTAGCAAGTGTACGCCTGGGACTCTTGCTTTACTAAGGCTCACTTATTTGCTCTTCATTAAAGAAATGAGATTGTACAGTAAACTGATTTACTAGCTGTACCACCCAGTGCTCTCATCTCATCAGATCTCACACTGTGCAGGACTGGAGCATCTCATAATTTCTAAAAAAAGACCTCTAATTAACATTTATGTGCTACAGAACATGATGGTGCTTCAACGGGTGGCAGTTTTTCCTTCGAGTCGGCGTTGGAGCAATATAATTGTGTTGCTGGAGTTGCTGCCTTAGAGATATAAAACCAAGACCTTGACCACCACGATAATTGAAGTTCCCAGGCTGCTTTCTTAGGAGCAGGGGTAATAGCTGCAGTTGTGCACTGGCCAAAATCCAGGGGGATATTTAGATTCTGTTACATTAATCCCCCCTGCAGCTTCAGCTGATGGCAGTGGCTTCTCCTCCTCCCGTCCGGTGTGATTGATGTGCACTGCCACACATCTGCCACTGTCTAAGCCAGGAGAGGTTGTGTCCCACTGCTGAGCAACGTGGTGCAGGTGTACTCCTCCACCCCAGCACCTGGAAGAGCCGTTGTAACGCTGTAGAATTGATGATTATCAGAATTACAGGTTTTGGGTAAGGAAAAATACTGCTCCCTGTGCTTGAGCACTTGAACCACCAGAAATCACTGGTTTCTGCATTTTAAGTTGCCTGTCAGCAGATGAACAGCACTAATCAGATCACATGGAAGAGAACTCAGGTTAAAGGAGTTGCTTTTGCTTCCACTTGCTCAAAGTGCAGTAGCAGAATATTCTTTGTGAGAGCCTGATGTGTTGTGGTGTAGGCTTTTGTTGTTTTTTTTTCTGATGATTACTCTGACATGCTCTAGAATCTAAGTTTTTCTCCCTCTGGCCTGGAAGATGGTGGAGTTACAATAATGTAGGGAACTTATAGTGACTGGGAGAGGCTGATAAATTGTTCCTCTTCAAGCCCTTGACTCTGATGGAAAATAACCTCTGTTAAGATGGTGTAATTAGTGGTTTCACTGTGTTCAGGATCTTCAAAAGTGAAAGGCAAAACTATGAAAGTTGGTAGTAATCAGAGTTTCACTTACATGTCCCAGTTGGACTGAGCCTGGAAAACCAATCTGCCACCTCTGTCTCCCCAGAGAGCCTAGACTGGGACTAGAAAGACCCATTCTTACAAAATATGATGGTCAACCCTGGTTTTCCCATTACCTGTAGGATTAAGAGTGAGAAAATGAAAGACTCCTTCATCATAAACCCAATTCAGAGGACCAGAAACAGCTGAGGAACTGTACAAGAGGGGAGGGATCAACCACTTCAGGTGTGGGTGGGCATTACAAATAACATTCCTGAGCCTTTCCTAAATCTTCTGCCCCACTGGTCATTTATTTGCTGCTGGAGAATAGTTAGACTCTTGCATACTGCGTGACTGGCTGGAGAATTCCTCCAGGGTGGGAGAGGCGATGCTTTCCCTGGCACTAAGCAGGAATGTGGACACAGATTGCAGATGTGCTGGGTACAGGACGCCAGCTGGTGTCTTGAGGGTCAGTAGGAATTTCAAACAGAATGATTTATTGTTAGTGATACTGCCCCAGGCAGAAGGGAGAGTTCACAGCATCAAAGTGATGTGTCCTCCTCGCAGGCACAGGAGATTGGTTCCACAACATCTGTTAAAAGAAGAAAGCAAGTCAAAGCTCTGCTGATGTATCTGCTTGTGAGGGTGTGAAACTGTTACCTGTGATTGGAGCAGACCCTTTATTGCCTCTTGGCAAGTGCCAGATTTGGTTTCAGTAGTGGGAGGTACTGGGGTCTTGCATTGCTTAAATGTGCATGTGTTTGATGAATAGACCCACCCTGTGCTCGTGTCAGGTGCAGCTGTTCGTGTGCAGGGTCTCAGGGTGGAATTTCTGCTGGGAAGCCAAGTATCCAAATTTAGGTTTTCAGGAGACTTTGTTCTTACCCTTCATCTTTACTGATCGAATGAAAGCTTGAAGATTTAACACTGCAAAATACTGATATTTTAATGTAAGATGTACTTTAAATGTTGCAAAATTACTTAAGTCTTTATATTTTGTGTGGGTGTAAAGGATGGTTTTCCTTCACAAAGGAATTTTTCACCCCCTACCTGATTGCCCTTAAATTTTAGAGAGAAAAGAAGTGCTGAAACCCTAGAGTAAGATATAGATTCGAGGCATAGCCACATTCAGTTTATGGGGTGAAGTGCTATACATTAATAAGATTTGATGAGAATAGAAAACAGTGTATAAGTTATAACCAACTTATTAAAACTAAGTAGGTATTACTTTAGTTCCATCTTCAGTGATCTTCTAGCAAGTTATTTCATTTAATACAAGTTGTTCTAATTTGGGCAGTGGGATCAAGAAAGAGCTTTAGTTGTCTGCCAGCAGGTCACTTAGGGACCTGGTTCCTCAGAATTTGGGAAGCTCCTATTGAGTCTGGGTGCAGGTTTTGCTGCACAAACCGAGCTCTGGTGCTGCCTTTGCTGAATGGTGAAATGGGAAGTGGTCCTAAAATAAGTCCCATGTTTGTCTGCCACTCCATCTGAAGAAATATTTTGAGTGATGAAGCTGAACTGTTCTCCTGCCTTATGCTGGGAACGATCCATGACTTTGCTGATCTCTGTGCCTCTGTTTGGACATCATGAAACAGGTCATGTGGATTGCAGCCAATTCTAAGTAGTCTCAAATCAGAAATCAGATCAGATGTTGGTCCTGTGTGATGTTTTCTTGGAGCTGCTTCACACTGACTCGATTTTACAGGCAGAGTTTCAGGGACAGACTATTTTGTTTTGCAACTGGGGCCATACAATAAATGTGAGTCAGAGCCAGAAATAGTGTGTGGGTCTCCTTATTGTCTTTGTTTGAAGCCTATCTGTAACTGGAAGACATTTTAATGTGTATACATTTGTATTAGAGGTAAGACTCCAAGTTTTGTTCAGAAACTTTCTAAGCTTTGGAGCTTGACAAATTTTCTAACCCTTTTTGAGTCTTTCTGTGACTATGCAGTTGCATCCTGCACAAGCAGACACAAAATGGTTTGGGGGGATGACAGTTTGATGAATGAATTTGGGACTTTCATAAAGGATGAGTCACTTTGATGCCATTAAGAGAGAGAATTCCAACAATAAATCCAAGATGTATGGAGAGAGAAAAGTGGTGTTCTTCTAACCTTCTAAAGTGGTGTTCTTCTAAGCATCACCTGTGGCAGTTTTGCAGAAAATGGGTGAGGATGTTGCAGGGAAAAACAAGTCCCTTATGAGGTTGGGTTTTTTTCCAATCCCAGTGCTGAGGGCACTGCAACACACTAGTGAGGAATCTTGGAGCAGGAATGTGTGAACCTTAAGTCAGAAGTAAAATTTTGAGACCAGCCTACTTTAAGGGATGTTGTGAAGACTGAAAGCAGGTATCTGAAACGTCTGTGTTTCCACGGGAGATAACTTGTGGAGAAAAGAGCCAAATTTTTAGTAGGATAGAAGGAGGTGTCATCATTTGCCTCTTGATTTTTATAGCTATCCATAGGAAAAGAAGTATATAAAGAAATTTGAACCCAAATTTGTGGAAAGGTTTTCCTCTGGTTTTCATTTTTTTTTCATTAAAAATGCCCACAAGATTTTGTAGAAAGAAAAAGATTTGTTTAGACAAAATAAAACCCCAACTACTCTGATGAATCAGAGCCAGAAAAAAGACTGATCACTCACAGAGTTCTCCTGCCAAATTAAACACCAACAAAGATACCTGTTCAATAGTGTACATCTTGTGCAAAAGTAGAGAATCTGGTCTACAAACACTTATTAGTTGTGGAGTGCTATAGCAGTGCTTGTGTGGTGCTTGAGGTAAGGGGTTTGTTTGCAGGGCTGGCAATTCTGAGAATAAGATTCTTTGGGGTTTTTCTTACAAAGAGCAGGCAAGGGTTTCATAGCTCTCATCACCAGTTCTTAGTTGCTGAGCACTTTTGTTTGTTTCTTTGAGTTTGCTGTGAAGACAGTAAAGCACTTCTTAAACTTTTGCAAACATACAGTTACCTTGACCTTGAGATGATAAAGCTTCTGCTCTTGGTTTCCATTTTCTGTGGCAGTGTTTTATCCAAAACTGCCTTCACATGGAGTGTAGACATTTTAAATCATTCTGCTGAGATACACAGAAGGTCCACCTACTTAATTGCCCCTGTTATTTATGTGCCAGATAGATAGCTTTTTATGGGCTGCTTTTTCTTCTTTTCATCAAAGCTTGAGGTTGTAGCAGTTCAGGTTTCAGAGTTCAGTGCTGTAGGTGGTGCTCTGGGCTGTCTTCCTTGTGCACTGCTCGCCTCTATCAAACCTCTGTCATGGAAGTGGATGTAGTCCTGTCCTTGCTGTTATTATCAGTAAGAAAAGGTAAAACAGGATGTCAGTGTTCCTTGGGAACTGCTTTCTGCCTTTAACAATGTGGACTGAGATTTGGGTACATTTCTGCTCCCTAATGAGCTTTACATTATTAGTTAATTATTGTTTTTCTTAATCTCCTGGTGATTCTTAATCAGGGGCAAATTATCTCCTGATAGGTTCATATCTGACTGAGGGAAAGGAACGTTGCCATAAATTGCTTCTGGGTGATATTAAAACAGAAAGCTGGACCTGCTGTACCCACCATCAGCTCTCTTGTGTGTTCAGCCAGTCCTTGAGAGCAGGGTACCTGGTCAAACACCTTCTGCAGTGACATGGGAGAAGGAAACACACCCCAAGTGCAGAGCCAAGGATTTGTTGTTGGTTTAGCTTGAACTAAAGTCCTAACAGCCCACTGAAAGAATTATTAATAGGCCAATTATAATGGCCTAATGGCACTTACAGTCCAGATTATTTAATTATAAGAGCTCATTCCTGATAACAATACAGATCTAATGAGCTTTCTGGTGTCTGATTATTTTCTGGTGTTACGATCCTCTTGAAGAAGAAAAGGGAGGTGTCATTACAAGTTGTCAGCACCATGAGTTTTTCATGTGGAGGAGTATGATGTTGAAATCTGTGGTTTCCTCCACCATTTTTCCAGGCAGAAGGCAAAGTTAATGTCAACAGTGTCTTTTTCCTCACTCTGAGGTCTACTTGGGGACATTTTTATGTGTTCACTGGCACAAATATGTGCTCCATTTACTTTCTTTTTCTTCAGTGGTTCACAATATTGTAGTCAAATTTGCCATATATGTTTTTCTCCAAGGAGTCTGCGTGTATAGCAACAAAATTGGCTTAGGGATAACAAAGATTTTGTCTGTGCCAGTTAGCTGTGGCTGTGAGATACGTCTCAAAATTTGCAAAGGCTCGTTCTTGTACCGGTTTTCATTGGTCAAATTTATGCTCTTTGAAGCAGCTTGTCATGGTCCTGAGATAATCACTGGCAAGGACCAGATCCTGCTGATGAGAAGCAATTTGTGAGCAGAGGCTTTGAACTGCTCAGTGATCCAATATAAAACTGATATGAGAAACGGATTTTGATTTAACTCTGACATAAAGAACTAAAATAAAGAGCTTGCTTTGAGGAAATTCATGTCTCTCCTTTAGCCAATCATAACCATTAGTGTATCCTTCAAGGGTTATGGCAAATAACCTTTAGAGGACCTGACTGTAAATATTAGTTCCTCATTTGAAGTCACTGTGCACATTGCAGAGATTAGAAAGATTTGGTAGGTTCATTTCGGTCTCTGTGGCAGTCTTTCCTAAAATGTCAGTGACCAAAGAGGCTGAAACCAAAAAATATAGACTAACAATGTCTGCTTGCAGTTTTTAATTTGCCTGTAGAAAGGGTATTGTGTCCTCCTTCAGTGAGGAAGGAGGAAGGATCAGAATAGCAGCAGGATCCTACAGAGAGCTGCAGTGCTGGACACCAAGTGAATCATCTTGACCACAGTGAAAAGCTGGTAAATGACAATGGACACTGGTTGGTGTTGGAGGTTACTGGGGTGAAGAGTCTCAGAGAACTCAGAGGTGCCCCATATGTTATTCATGCAGAAAACAGCAAAACAGTCTCCAAAATGAGCAAAAAAACCAGCTTTAACATCTGAGCCATCCAATGCTTGTGTGTGCTATCTATTTTGTGGCTTAATCATCTCCCACTGGAAAGCCATTCTAAAGGGAAATCAATATTTCCTCTCCAAAAAAGTTCTAGAGGTGACCTTTCTGTGAGAGTTTTTGGTGAGGAAGTTGTTGCTCCTGAGAAATGGTTTATGGAATATGAACGTTACACAAACAGGAATTTTTCCATTAGCTTAGAGCTTTCTGGGTGGACTTGAGATGGGATGTCGTGGAGCTCTCCTTATTTTTTCATGGGAACTTGTAACTGGCCAGAAAATAAAGCACAAATCAACATTTCTCATTTGGTGCCTGGTGGTCACTGAAAAGATCACAGGAGGCAGTGCCAAAATCAGTGTTTTGGTTGCAGCAGAAGTCAAGCTTGTAAATATTGTGTATGTGATGCTCAGGAAGATTATTCTGGATGTATAAACTTCACTGCTGGAGTGAAAGGAATAGTGGTGGACAGTGCTGTGGGACCAGGGAATGGCACAGGATGTCTGAAACAATCCTGCTGGGTTGTCCCTCCAGAGCAGGGAAGAGGATCCGTGGCAGCTGAGGGTAGCCCCACACTTCCAGCCACTTGAGTCTTTCCAGAGGGTTGGAGTTAAGCCCTTTTCTCTAACAGTGCTGGGAATAGACCATTTCTTGACAGGATTTAAAACAAGGCACGTGGGTTTGCATTTTTTAATCCTAATCCTAAATGGTGCAGGAGTGGGTATAAAGGTGTAGTGATGCTTAAAGAAGCAGTGTGTACCAATCTTGTCTTTAATCTTTGTCACTGAAGGAGCTTCCTTAGGCGTTGCTGAAAAATTTCATGGTGAATTTGAAACCTCTTCTCTCCCCGAGCTCACCAAGAGTTTCCCCATTGACTTTAAGAAAAGTAGAATTAGACCTAGAATTATTAAACTAAATTCCATTAAACTAGAGTCTAGCATATGTAACCACTTTCCAGATTTAGAAGCCCATGTCAGCTTAATGTTCCTTTCATTATCTGGTAAAGTTAATTTAATAGGTGAGATGCTAATTCTGTATTTCTGTGTTGTTTCCTTTGGTCTTGTCCTTAATATTTATGGAGTATTCAGCTGATTTTTGCTGAAGCTAACAAAAAAAATCCTCCAGCTTGCAATAAGATCAGGCTGTTACACACGTGGCCAGTAGCTTTCACAGTGAAATATTCAGTGTGCAGCACTCAGCAATTCTGCAGGCTTAAAACAATGTTTTTGCACAATGGCTGCACTGCCATTGTGACATTTAGTCTACTTGAGAAAGCACAGTTATCTTAAAACAAAAGCAACAGAAGTCTTAATTTATGCTCCACAAGCTGTTATTTGTCAAAGTCGTGGAGCCTTGTTCCTGTGTAAGGCTGGTGCTATCTGAATGCTGCAGCAGGGGATACTGGAGGGGGGCACAAATGCACAGGATGGTGTCAAATGAAGTGTGAGAAGAGCATTAATCATCACATAATGAAGTATGGGTTTGTTCCTGGCAGATAACTTCTGAAAGAAAAGCGTTAAAAGGAATAGAAAGCTAAGAAATTTCTTTGTCCTTCTTTTTTCCCCTCAAGAGTAATTAGTGAGATATTCATCAAAGATAACTAGCTTTCATGTATCTTACAGGTGCAAGTGTGCAAAATGCTTAACGTTCTGATTTTCCTCATGATTTTGAAAACAATTTTTTGTATAGGTTTTGGGTTTCATTTTAAGCTCAGGTTTAATTTATTTTTCTCCCCATGAACTTATATAGGAAAATCTAACTAAACTCGGGACACTTTACAAGATGCTTTATATACACAAGTATTTAGTCTCAAAAACTAATTGTGTATCGTGAAAAATAATTTCAGCTTTTATATTACCAAATAAGAAAATACCAGTGTGAATTTTCAGTTGCAGAACATAACACATATATTTAATATAAATTGGTGTGTTCTAAATGTAAAAGCTGCCTCAACAGCCCTTTTTTGCAGACTGCACAACAAACTGTACTACTGAGTATTGTTCAAGTGTGCTCATGAGCAAGTTACAATTGTTTGTGAAGATTTGCATCATATCAATTCATTTAAAGTTAATAAAAAAATCTTCCAAATCATGAAGAATCTCATCTTCTCATCACCTGCCTCCCTTTGGGCCCATGATGGGCAGGCAAAGCAATCCCAACCTTCCTTTCCTCTTAATTAATCCCCACTTTCTTCCCAGTCTGGGATGATGCTCATGACAGTGCTAGAAAAAGAGCAGTTTCACTTCTGCTGAATCTACCTATTCAGCAATTTTCTGGGCTCCAAAGACTTGCTATTTTAAAATCCTGCATATATCTCTGTGTTATTAAAAGACCATCAGGAGGGTATGGCTGCAATTTGTGGTAGAAATAGGAGAGGAAAAGGATTATTCACAGCCTGCATGTTCCTTGTCATCTGGAGGGCTTAATATCTCATCATACACAATGTGGTTCTGTTGCTAATGTGTGGAGCTCTTGGTATTTAAGAAAAGGTTTAAATGCTGCAGCTTTAAGTGCAGCTGGAGGCAGAGTTAGTTAGAAACAGCTCATAACTTGCAACGAACTGGAAGTTATTGATAAGCCAGCAATAGATCCGTGTTATTTCATAAATAAAAATAAAGTGAGTGGCCAGTGTGGTCCATAGGCTGATAAGTGAGGAGGTGACTCACTGCAAAAGATGGAAATCTTAAAACACAAAATCTTAGAACGGTTGGAAGGAGCCGTTGGCTTCTCGCTCGCCAAGATGGAGTAAAATGGGGTTTTTTGGTATTCAATTCTTGAATTTCTGCAGGGCTGGAGATTCCTCAGCCCCCTCTTGGTGAGGTGTTCTGGTGCCATATCACCCCAGCAGGAGGCTTTCCCTGGCACTAGTCAGCAGCTCCCCATCAAGTGATAGTAGGCTGCTGTTAAAATTACCCCCCTGTGAGTCTTCTCTTTCAGGAACAGATTATAGCAATTAAGTCCACGGTGGCAGCATGGAAAAAAAAAAAGCAAAAAGTCTATTAATTTCTTTCTTAGCCTGCTTATTTGGGTGCTTGAAATGCTAATTTCATTGAGAAATGCTAACATTTCTCCTTTCTGTGGAAATAACTTGTCTTGCATAGCTTCTGCTAGGGAAGGCCTGTAGCACTAACAGGGGAACTCCTTCTGCTGTCATAATATCTTTTTCTGGAAGCTTTAATTTTTTCTATAATCTTTACAAGGGGAGAATTTTTTTTTTTAATAATAATATGAAAGATCCTGTCATGAAAAGTGGGTAGAATTGCAGACCAGAGCACGAGTGAGGAGATGCTGCCCCGTTGCATTGTGTGAAGGGGAGGGGTCTCCAGATGCAGAACAGTAAAATATATACATGCCCAACAAACCACCAAAGACAGCAGGAACATTGTACATCTTGGATAAGCAATGTTTTCTGCTTTAAATGGCATGTTGCAGTTGCCCATTTGAGCATTTCCAGGTGTTACAGGGGCTGTGATCTGTTCAGTTATTATTTATAATTGATTAAGCTTCTTGTGAAAGATCCTAATCTGGTTTGGTGTGACAAGTGCTTATCTAATGAGTGTGTTGTCGCTGTGTTTGTCATACCATAATTCACATAAAGAAGCAATAAACCATCTCAGTTAACAGGGAGTTATATCTACAGCACTCATGCAGTATTCAGAGACAGGGGAATATGCACACCTTCTAGAATAATCACGGGCAGCTAAGAAATATTAATACTCATTACATATCGTACAGATTTAAAAAAAAAAGGCACAAAATTGCTTTATTAAAAGCATGTTTTATGTCATATACAGATTTAGAGGGAAGAAATATTTAATTTGTTTTAAATAAATCCAGAGGCTAATTTTGTGCCACTTCCATGACAGCACTGGACTACCAACCCATGTTGCCCATGCTTAGTTAATTAACAAATTTTTGAAGGGCAGGAAGGAGCTGGGGTGGACTTCCAGCTCCTTTCAGGGTGCAAATGGAGTTACAGAAAGCACAGGAGCTGGGGAAGCTCCTCCTGGCCTTGGGACACACATGTAGGACTGAATGTCCCATGTCTTCACGGTCCCAGCCTGTCACTGGCAGGGCAGGTGAAGCAGGAGCAGGTTTGTGCCTTGCTCTGCTCTGGCAGGTTGGTCACCAAACTCAGCAGCTTTGAGTATCTCATAGTTAGGTAGCAAGAAAAGGAAGTTTTATTTTGATGAGTTATCTTCAAAAGCTAACAGTCACATAAATTAACGATTTAGTGACTACTGGGAATACAGTCATTTTTCCTGATGAAATAAAAAGACAATAAAGCAGCAAAATTTGATGTCATGGCTGTTAAATTCTGTAATTTTATACTTCCATCGATCAGAAAATGAATTTATGGTCTCCGTATTTTCAGCTTTGTAAAAGTCTGTGTAATTTAATTGTTAATCTAAGGTCAAAAGTGAATTAGCATAATAATACCTGAACTGCACTGCCCTGAAATCCCCTGATAGGCATCTTTCTGACTCCTGCTATTATAAAACTGTTCCCATTGGTTCTTGACCCTATTAAAGTTGTTCCTAGATAAGCTTTGCAAGGGTAGTGTGTGAGAGCCTCTCTGAATAAGCAGTCCTTAGATGATGCCATTGTGATGGGGGGTGGCTGGTTTTTATGTGAGATATTAAGGCTACAGAGAGAGCCTCTATCAAGCCTGTATCAATCCTGGTGCTTGTTATGATCTCCCCTTTGTTTTCACAAACTTTGTTAGAAATTTCACTGCTTTTCTTCAGAGTCCATTCTGACAACATTAAATTATACGTTCAAAGATATAAAATTGTTTGAGGCTGGGTTGTTTTTCCCCCTCCTCATAGTATTTATCGTATTTGGGTACATTGTGTTTCACTATTCAACCTTAATGTGCTTTTGCTGTCCTGGGTATATTGATTAATTAATGTCTTCTCTCTGTTTTGAAAGCCTGTTAGTTTTAGGTACTATTGTTACCAGTGCTTAAATCTTGAGTTATAAAAAAAAAAAAACAAAAAATCCAACAACCACTTAGCAAGGTGGCAAAAGGCTTGTAATAGTGATGTAAGAAGTGCATTTAATGCCGTAATGTGTCTTTGGTGTTGAGAGGCTTTGATCCAGGGAGGTTTTTCAGACACCTGGCTCTGGTAGCAGGATCTGGTCTTGTGGTTCTTATATTATAAAATACAAGGGAGAGTTAGGAAACTTTTTGAAAAGCACCGTGATGAAGTGAACTGTCTCATGTGGTAAATGGGGAAATGAGGACAAAGGTGAAGTGACCAAAAACGGGGTCCTCTTGGAATCCACTTGGGATTCCTTTGATTTTTGTGATGGTTACCTTCCACAAGGAGTCTGGGAACACCACAGCATTATGCCTCTGAGTGAAATGCAGCCACACCTGAGTTTGGACCTCACATGGCCGCCTCATGTACAGTTTCATCCTGTAAATCTTCCTTTTCATCTGGACTCGCAAACCTCAGCTCAGCACGACGTCCTGGGTGTGCCGTGGCTGAGTTTTTTAAAAAGAGGTGGAATGTTTCTGCTTCAGGCCTGGTGCTACGGTTAGATTGGTTAAACTAACCCGGCTTGTGGCCCAGAGAAAGCAGCCCAGTTGCAGGATCACGTTGCAAGGCTGGAGAATCGGGGTCGGGCTCCCCGTTGCTGCGAGCTGGGCGAAGTCATCTGCAAAACGACGGTTGGTCCGTGCTCTGCACCTTCAGAGTGGCAACACGGTGTACCAGGATAATGATGAAGGCATGTAGGGTCTCCTGGAGAAATGTCAGTTAATTATTCATTGTGAGCTGTTTGTTGAACTCTCGCTTGCTGGGTCTCACATGTTTTGAGCTGGTTTGTAAGCAGAGCAAAATACAGGAGGGAATCCAATGCTCTGTGTCTGCCTGCTAATTATTTGCTTACTGATCCATGGAAAAAACCCAAACATAACAGTCATTAAACTAGGTATTGAAGTTAGCGTTAGAGAATAGCTCTGCCACGTGGAAAGGCAGAAAAACTTTTAAGAAAAAGATGTTTTGTAGGAATAAGTTGCGCTTTGTTTTTATCGCAGCTATTTACTTTGAACAACTTTTGGGGAGTCCTTCTGAAGCTCAGAATGCATGGACTAATGGTGTTTTATGTATAATTGGGTAGTATCTTATTTTCCTTTGCATAATTCAAGTGAAACCAACAAATAGCAAATAAGGGCAGCATAAATGCAGTGCCAGCAATCCCTAGCGTGACCAAGTGCAGTAAGGGAATGCAGGTGGGGAAAGTTTATCAGATGGTTAAATAAAAACAAGTGGAAAATAACTATAATATTAAAAAAAAAAATAGAAGGGGAGGCATTTGCTCATTTAGGTGACCTTTTATTTATAGGAAATGGAATTTTTTTGAAACCTCAAACCAACTTGCGCCGGGTGCATGTTTTGTGGTTTAGAACTAAGAAAAGTTCCACTTAGACACATGCACTTGCAGAATAAAGTCCTTGGGAGTTACCAAGGTATAATCCTTGCAGATTGTTAAAGCTCTCCATGAAAAAGATTGAGATACCAGTTGTAAGGAAAAAAAACCCCAAAAACAAAGCACATTGTTAAGTAGTTTATCTGCAAAGGGCCAGTTTTCCATACAGGAAAGGGTTGGTGTATCTGACAGGAGGTCTGACAGAAGGGGAGCTCTGGAACGAGCAGTTCTCCAGAAGAGGAGAGCAGGCAGTCTGACATGAAGGCTGTGCACACAAAACTCCTGCCAGACTCCTATGTCTTAACATTGACACCTACTTAGAGCCACCCAAGGAGAACAATTTAATTACCTAAAAACTGAGAATGGTTCCCCCCTAGCAGGTCTGTTATGTGCTAAGCTGATAACGACTGGTCGAGATGAGAGGCTCAGATCAGTGGAATGATGGTTGCTTAGCAATTCTAGGCAAGAAATGCATCTCCCCTTCCTCCAAGATCACATGAGATACTTTTGCCAACACCATCCCTGTTCACTGTGAGCAAGACCCTATTCACACCCTGAAACATGGAGCTGTGTTAACTTCAGCACTCCTGAGGGCGTGGAGTCCTCCTAACTTTCATCAGCAGGAGGACTAAAAGGGGTCAGAATCTGGTCAGAATCAAATCACTCCTTATAATCGTCCTGGTAATTATAGAAAAGTACTGCTGCTGGGAGGTGGTTATGGATTTGTATACACCCCAGCTGCTCCTTTTTAACCTTCTGAGAAAGCACTCTATTATCTTCCTTGTCTTCTCTTACTTTATCACCTACTTCTTTCCTTGGGCGTTGGAGGGGAAAAAAAAAAACCTGAAAAATTATTGAGCTTCACAAAATGCGCTGAAATCCTCTCTCCGAGTGCCAAGGGCTGGAGGTGGGGAGGGGAAGGAGCAAACTTCATCCCTTCTCTCATGTTCTGAGTACTCAGAAGTTGCCTATGAAATGAAGTACTTGGGGTTTCATAAGTGGCTAGTGGGGAGCAGGGTCAGTATCATGCTATCTGCAGGAAAACAGGAGTGCACAGCGGTAAGGAGTGTTCTGTAAAGGCACTTCACATTCAAGTATTCTTTTTCTGGGAAAAAAAAAGTTATACATTTAGTTTTGAGTGTATTTATAGCTGTATAATGTGTTAGCAGAATAAAGCAAATTTCTATAACTCTATCTAGAAAATACAAGTGGAGGAAGAAGTGATTACATTTCAGATTATTTCTCTCTATCGAGGATATCCAGTTATTTGGAAAATAATGCAAAAATTGAAAATAGAGAGTATTATTTATTTTTTTCTTCGAGTTTTCTTTCTCAGCACGTTTCTCCATATTTATTTCCTGCCATTAAATGGACTGCCAAGGTTGTGTTAGCATCATCCAAAATGGCAAAGATGAATTCAGTGTGTAAACGAATCACAGAGTATCTCAAGTTGGATGGGACCCGTAAGGATTATTGAGTCCAGCTCCCTGCCCCTTGCCAGAACCACCTAAAACTAAACCATGGGACCAGCTCTGTCAGCTCTTGCCAGGCTTGCTGCTGTGCCCACTTGGCAGGCAGGTCTGTTCCAGTGACTGACCACCCTCTCAGTGAAGAAGTGAATGACAGTATGTGAGGGGCATTTTTCTGTGAATAGGGAAAATAAAAACTCACAGAAGAGGTGGAATCAAAAAAATTGAGAAGGAGCAGGAGAACAGTACTGGTAGAGTTCTGCAAACTCTGTGTGTATTTATGATGTGCCACCAGCAAGAAGAGAAGTTTGGTGTTACTGCTTTTACAAATCAGTGTGGCCCCTGTCCATGGCCAGTCATTACCACTTGGACACTAAAACAGGGGCAGGTTGCTGGATTCCTCCCAGAATCATGGGATTACCATCTCCTAAGTTGATGTCATCTGACTGTGAGCCATAACTGGGACACACTGATGGGGTTTGGGACCTACTGGACCAAATATGACAGGAAGAATTAGGGAGGTCTCTGTGTACTGTCTCTCTGTGATATAAAGAAAATGATATTTCCTTTTCATGTGGAGAATCAGAGCTGTGCACTTTCATTTCCCTCCAAAGAAAAAGGCTGGACATAAAATCAAATGAGATACTGGGTTGATCCTCAGTATCTGTTTAACTGCTGTGTCAGACTCCAGTGTGAGCAGGAAACAGAAGCTTCTTCAAAGGGACAGTCTTCCCATTTCAAAATACAAGATTTCTCTGACCATTACGTCCCTTGGGGATCCCTGCTGGGACAGGACCCTTTAACATCTTTAATAATGACCCAGATGGCAGGACAGCACACTCTCAGGAGCTTTGCAGATGTTAGCTTGCTGAGAACATGGCAGGGCAGGTCCAGAGGGACCTTGGCAAGCTGGAGAAAAGGGCTGACAGGGACCTCCTACAGTGACAAATGTAATGCCATCCCCTTGGGCAGAAAAATTCATGATTTAATACAATCTGCGGGTTCAACAGGCTACAGAGCAGTTTTGCAGAAAAGTTCCTGATGTGGTCTCATTTTTTATTGATACCTCAAAAAGCAATTAAGCTGCGAGGAAGGTTTTAGGGAAAAGTCATGAGCACAATTCTGGATGAGCATTGCCACGTCCTACTGAGGATGGTCCACATCATCACAAAAGCTGCAGTAAAATTTCCTGGATTGTTTCTAACCTAGCTAACCTGTCTCTAGCACCTCTGTGTATTTTGGTTACTCCCTTGAAATGCTTAAACTTATTGAACGGGTCACTTTGGTTAGGTTCAAAAATAATTCGTGCCATGAGCGCTCACCAGCGAGTAACTGTCAGTGTAAATGTTTCTCATGCCTGGGGTTTTTACATGCATTATGTGACTGTTTCTTGCAGAGACTGAAGGAACTGAAACACAGGGAGTTTGCACGAAATGTAGCATCTAAGTCACGAAAAGATGAAAGGAAACAGGAGAAAGCCCTTCAACGCTTGCACAAGCTGGCTGAGCTAAGGAAAGAGAGGACGTGGTAAGTGCACAGCAGCTGAAACATAAAAAATATTTTAAAATAAGCCCTCCACCGTTAGCTGGTGCTGTGGGATGCAGGGTGTTGGAGTCCCTTGGCTGCAGCCCCACACATGTGTTTTTATGGCATTTTGGAAGCTGTATGTGTACGGTATTTGGTTCACACTGTATGCAGAAATGAATGTTTAACGTTGCTTTTTCAGCTGAGCTGAAATGGCACGTATTTTTAGTTCAAAAAAAGACGTGTTTCATATATATTTCATAAAACCAGGCACATTGGTTGAAAGCTGAGTGAACTAGGTCATGCATTTGCAGGCTGGCACTACTTCATTGATGAGGTGAGGAACACAGTCTGTCTCTCTAGGATGTAACAGATCTCTATGATTTAGGTTTCAAAATGCTTGCCGGGGAAAGCATCCAGAAATGTAGCTTTAAATTTCAATAGCTGTTTTTTATATGTTAAAATGTAAGTGCTCCTTTTTTCCCCAGCTCAACAGAGTGTTTACCTCCCTCTGCAGAAGTGACTCCTTGCTACTCATACATTTTACTGTTGCATCCAAACATACTGTAGAAATGAATATTGAGCTTGCTGGTTGTGACTGAATGCTCAAATAGGACACAGTTCTGACACCGATAAGCCACTGAAAATACATGTACTCATAACATGTGCTCATCTCTCTGGGGGGAAAAAAAAGGATAAAAAAGAGGTAGATGCTCAAGTGCAAATGTTTTCTTTTTATTCAGTCCTCGTCTCACCGGACGAACCAACAGAGAAGTCCAACCAAGTTGCAGCTCTTGTTCAGAAATAGTCTCTTTCCCCCTAGTTTGGATGGTGGGCAGCCTGCTGGAACAGAGTCTGTCTGAGCAGGTGGAGAGGATGTGAACGTTGTGAGGTCTATTTGGCACGAGCAGCGTGACGCATAATGTTTTAATCTTTTTATGATAGCTCATGTAGAGACTCTTCCTCCTCTATCAGTATTTTAACTGTCCAAATTTAACACTTGAGTATATTAGATATTATTCCCCTTAAACACGCTCCAGAATCTGAATTTAGCATATTTCAGGAGAAAGAGGAAAAAAAACCTTACTTTTTCCCTTTTTCCATGCTAGTGAAGCACAGATTTTGCAAGCTTTTGTTGTTTCTGGATTTTTTTTTTTAAATATCTTTTTTCTAGTTCCTGAAGGAGAACTTCTATCTGAGCTTTATTTTTCTACCTAATAATTGCTGTTTACTACCGCTTTGCATCCTTAGAAGTGGGATACAGACAGACAGAGAAGATTTTTTTTTTAAGCTGGTATTTTCTAGGTTGGTTTTGTAGAAGTCACCATTTTATTCTTTTAAAGGAAGGGTTTGTGTGGAGTTTTTAATATATATTTTAAATTTATGAAGAACTGGGCAAGGCAGGAATTCTCATGAGGAATTCATCTCTTGTAAAACTTCTGCTTTAATTTCTAGACCCAGTTGGGTCATTATTCTTTATCTCAGCACTTTTTGGGGTCCTAAATGACACTTGCAGGATTTTCCCAGTGACTCATCATCTAATATTGCTCTGCACTGTAACACAGAATAATTTGGTTCAAACAAACAAATTGTTTTAACATAGGTCCATTACTCCTAGTGTTTAGCAGTTCCTGTGGATCCTGGAAAACTGGCAGTTAAACATTTTTTGCTTTCCTCTTTCCTTCCTATTAAGTCAAATAGAACAGATGGGAAGAGGAAAAGAAATGGAGAACAGAAGCAGACAGTGATAAATTTTTTCTCAAGAGGGATGAATCACTTAATTCACTCCTGTCAGCTGAAATACTCTCCCCAGTTTTATTTTTCCATGAAAGAAATTGCTGAGATGGCGATGGTTTGGTCTGTGAACACAAATAGGATGGGAGCTGCTGGGGGATTGCCTGTGGGCAGAGCAGCAGTCACTGGAATGATGACTAAGAGGAAAGTGCTCCATGAGGTGCTCTCTGTTTTAATACATTTTGTAGCACTAAGGAATGTAAAACCTCCGGTATTTGTAGTAATAGTGTTGTAACCATGCTGGTCTACTGGGAGGAGAAGCAAGATTTCTTGGGAGATATGCAGTCTCTTATTTGGCCAGCCAATGTGTCTAGGAAAAGTTAACTACTTTGTAGGAATATGAGTCCTTCAGCTGGTAACACAGGAGGGAGCTGGGAGCATAATATTTACTCATTTTTTTTCCCCTCTAATACTGGTCAACTGATCTTATTATAAAAGATGGCGTTTTTTCAAACATTCTAAATCCACATATCCACAGATTCCTTGTCTTTCCTGAAAAAACTCTCTTAGATACCAGTGTAATACCACGTTTCTGTCAGCAGTTCTCTGAAAGGTTTTGACTCAAAAGAGTTTTGTTTTCCTTCCTAGTGCTCCTGGAAGCGGCCCTATGTTCAAATCCACTACAGTGACTGTGCAAGATGACTGCAGTGATATCCCAAAAAGTGCTGCCATGGATTCTGCCAACCAGCAGGATTCCAGCTGTACATTAACGCACGATGCACAGAACTGTAAAGACGTTGCTTCTGTTGTTCCTTCCACTCCTGGGGATGTGTGTGGTAATAAATCCGATGCTAGCAAATGTGGAGATCAGGTTCAAGGAGCTCAAGGACACAGAGTTGGGTTCTCCTTTGCTTTTCCTAAGAAAGCAGCAGTGAAACTGGAGTCTTCAGCTGCTGTTTTCTATGAGTATAATGACGAAACTTCTATGGAGCACGGATTTAGCAGAAGGAGTAGGTTTATTCCAGGAACGTGTAACCTTCAGCCTCCTTCAGCAGCAGAAATAGTTGTATGCCCTGAGGAGAAACAAAACTGTTTTCACCCACTGGTGGAAAAGTGCACAGACACAGCAGAAGCCCCTGAAGCTCAGGATGCAAAAGAGCTGGCCAGTGAGGAGAGCAGGGTGCTGGAGAGTCCCTCCTTAGCTCCTGCTCTGTCCCACTCAAAGCAACTGGTGTCCTCAGACACGGGGGGCTGTGCTATGGATGTAAGCGGAGCTGACTTACCGGAGCAAACTCTGCCCGTGGCTGTGGACAGCGCTCAGGTCCTGCCCCTGGACAGCAGTGGGCACGAGCTGCAGGCAAACAGGCCTCTCGTGCAAGAGGGTGTGGAGGATTGTTTATCTCTGCAGGACCTTGCGGAGGAAAACGACAAAGACGGGAAGAGCAATCCATCCACAGCTGAAACGGAAATAAAGGATCCGGGGGCAGATGCAGTAGTTTCATCACCGTCTGAAGAAGGTGGTAGTGGAGCCTCAAAAACCAAACCAGACGTGTCAACCCTTTGTTCCTGTTCTTAGCAAATATGGATCAAATATTCTTCAGTGGCCATCAGAAATGTTAATTTACACAAGTACAGACCCATCGATNCATGTCAACCCTTTGTTCCTGTTCTTAGCAAATATGGATCAAATATTCTTCAGTGGCCATCAGAAATGTTAATTTACACAAGTACAGACCCATCGATTTCTTACAGCTGTAATCCTTTATATTTTGATTTTAAGTCATCCAGAGCAAGTGACAGTCAAGAAAAGCTCAAACATCAACCAAACATACCTCATTTGCACCATAAAACTGAATCTGACCATATCTTAGTCTCGGATTTTACAAATAAACCTACTTCAGAGTGTGGTGATTATGAAGCAGAAGTGAATAAAAATGTGTGCAACTATACAATACCCCTTATAAATGATGTTTCCCTTTTCAGAAATTGTGACCTTGCAAAAAATCAAAACAAAGTGTCCTTGGATGACTCACTCAGAATTAGAAAAATAGAAAAGTATCACATATCTAAAAACCACTTACGACAAAACACTGTGATAGATGAGAAATATAACAAAGTCTGGATCAAAGAAAGCCATGAAAAATGGCTTCACAAAAGCAGAAAAAGGAAAAGGAGAAGAAAATTATGTTGTTGTCATCATCATCACTGTGGGGACACAACGGCAGCAGAAATGGAGATGTCTCCAGTACCTGAGAAAGAAATTACTTACAGAGATGAAAATAAATATCAGCACCTCCAGAATAACGCAGAGAAGTGCAGACACGATGCAGGGAGTATCTGGTTGGCTACAGGTGAGATACAGCAGTCACATCCAAAACTTGGCATTGAAAATGGTCATAAGAGAGTCGTGTCTGCATCAGATCATGTACACTGGGACAGAGGCTGGTGTGACTTTTGGAGTGCAAAAAATAGTGGCCAACACCATGGTTGTAAACGACTGCACAGAAAGAGCAGAGCAAGCTCTCGGAGGCAGGCAAAGCAGCTGGCTCCAAGTTCCAGGAAGCACAGCCTGAGGCACTTTAAAACATGTTGTAGCTGGAAAGTCAGGAGGTCAAGCTGTAGCCCAGAGCATAAATGTTCAGGACAATGCAGTGGGGAGAAGGGTCCGAGTCAAAACCAGTCCGTAAAGCGAGGTTACAGTGTTCTGACCGAGGAACCTGAAAAATGCCACCGCAAGCGGAGGCAGCACACCTACTCCTCTTCATCAGATGAGAGCTCCTGTGGACAGGCATTATCAGCAGAGGAATATCTAAGGCAAATGTCTACTTTAGTTACGTATCACAAAGCGAAAGGGAAACACAAGAGAAGGAAAACTAGAATCCATCATGTTTTCCTTGACAGGAATGCAAGAAGCGAGACCTCTGGACCTGCCAAAGAAAATTCTGCAAGTTCTGCGTTAAATATTTTGGGGGACTTATTGGCTCAAGACAATCTAGAGGAAACTAATGCAGATCCCAAAGCTGATGGTGCAAAAGATACAGATGAAACAATGGAGCTGGAGGAAAGCAAGTCACCTGTAGAAGGTGATGGTTCACACGTGCTGGAAAACGATAAACTGGCGGCGAGTGCAGCGATGGAGAGCACACCGGATACGTTTGCTGATGTCATTGCGGGCTCTGCTGCTTCTGTTCCTGAGCACAGTGCTCCGGCAGCTGCCGGCACACAGGATGTTCTGCAAGATGAAAAGAAAAAAGAAAACGTCACCAGTCACGAAAATCAAGCTCGTTACAAAGTTCCCCTCTCCAGCAGACATTTGGAACCAGCTCCTCCTAAATCCTATCTTTGCCATTATGAGTTGGCCGAGTCTCTACCGCACGAGAAAATGAGTGAGGTGACCAGTGAGTGGGTACAGTGTAATCCTGGCATATTTAGCAGCCCGCCACCCTTGCCATTCAAAGAAGCACATGTGAACAGTCATACCTTTTTGACTACCGAGCAGTTAATAGCCCCCTTCCCCCTGCCCGATCAGACATTGATATTCCCTCCCGACAACCACGAAAAATTCAAAGAGCTGCCGTCCGAGGCGTATCAGCAGATCGTGCCACAGGGCGTGCTGGCCAACAAAGTGAAGTTCGCCTTCCCCCCCGCGGCGATGCAGCCCCCGAGCTCCCCGCTGCAGCCCCTGCCCCTGCAGCCGCTGTGTTCTACCTCGGTCACCACCATCCACCACACGATCCTGCAGCAGCACGCCGCCGCCGGCACGCTCAAGGTTCTCCAGCCCCACCAGCAGTTCCTCTCACAGGTCCCGGCTCTTTCCAGAGCGCCTTTACCTCATCTGCCCGTGGGACCGAGGCTTTGCCCGGGCGGCCACGCTGCCTTCGTGGCCCCGCCGCACTTGCCGCTGCTGCCGCCGTCGGTCCTGCACCCGACCCAGCTGGCGTTTCCCCCGCTGCCGCACACCGTCTTCCCGTCCCTGCTGTCCCCGCACCCGGCTGTCATCCCCCTCCAACCTCTCTTTTAGGACAGGGATGGGATGGGGGAAGGACCCTTCGGCCAAACGGTCCTGATGTTCCACGGTCCCCTCAGCTTCGCAAAACGGTTCTGTGAACTAAACTGGTTAAAATGCCTCGTTCCTTGGGAAGCATTTACTGTAAGTATTATGATGCAAACATTCTTGGCAAGTTCAGACCTGTACTATAACTAAAGCACTGAACAGTCTGATACTAATTATGAACTATATATATATATATATAAGTGAAAATCATGTCTTAGAATATGTATAATGTATATAAAATATATTTATAGTTCTATAACTTATGTTGTAAAGTATTCACCTTTCGTTTTTTATCTTTGTGTATTTGCACCTATTTAATGTTTAGACAAAGCTGATGCACTATGTTTTGTACTATGTTCTCTGAAACTGTAAATCTAGTGACAAACTATCTCTTGCAATAAATTTTTGTTAACTACTTAAGTATATCAAAAATCTTTCATTACAAGCCTCATGGATGTTGTTCTTCCATGTCCTTCTGCAGCTGAATGGCATCTTTTACCCCTGTTATGTTGGGATAATCAGGTTTCCCACACGTCAGTGATTTATCAGGGAGGTTCAGAGGCCAATACCTTGAGGGCAGCTGTCTTACCGAGCCAGAGAAAGGGTAATAGATGTGTTTGTGTTAGTGGTTTGATGTCACCATGACAAATTTTGCCTACTTGTGGTATGTGCACAGATTGCTGACTGGTGGAGCTAATCCCTTTTATACTAAACCACAAACAGACGATGTAACAAATGTAACATGGGTAGCGGAAGGGGGGAAGAAAAAGGGTAATGTTGATGTCAGTTTGACTTCAAGAGGATGCTGCTCGTAGCAGCAAGGAGGGGAGGTCTGGGTTCCACCCAGCGTGCTCTGTGTGATGGCACATGGCCCTCAGGGGGGTGGATCTGTCTGAGGGAGGGCCTTGCTGCCTGTCCAGTGTGTGGAGGGGGGACCAGGAAGAGCTTTGCTTGGGAAACCCACCAGGGTTTGATATAAATTCTTACCTCACTTCGCCCCTCTCTCTCCTGCAGCGTTTCGCTAAAGAAATAGAATAACACAGAGTAGAGACTAATTAAAGTAATAATATACTGCCAGTATTTCTAACTGTACTACAGAGACTTCTCCCTACCTCTGCAGCCTTTTTATTGCTGTTGAACCCCACCCAGCTTTAGCCAGTGAAATCTTCTCATTTGCTTTGGCATGAGATATATCAGACCTACGCCTGTGATGGTCAGGAATAAAAGCAGGAGTCATTCGGAGGTAGAGTCATCTCTTTGAGTTAAAATGAAGTGTTACCATGTGAGTGAACCTAAGGATTTGCAGCATGATGGTTAGTGCTAGTAGTAGGCCCTCCATAACAAAAGGGCCTCCCAATAAATTACTTCTTTTCACCTTTTTATATAGTATAATAAAATCATGTAAAGCTGAACTGAAGGAATAGTAAATTCAAAGTATTATTAATATACATTGCATATTAATAGCTACAGATGTTAACCATTTGGAAAGTAATACTATATCCTAAAACATATATTTTCTGCATCTAGAGCTTTAGAACTTACCTGTATCAATATTGCATGTTTTAGCACAATATTACATTAAAACTATAGCAAAAAACATCTTACCACTAAGATCACAAGAGTCAGCTATTCAAGATTTCCATGTTGTGCAGTTGCAAAGGGCTAAACTACATTAATAAGCAAAAAGTTGGTAAGAAAGAGCAGATGAGCAGTCAGGTCCTGGAGAGCAGCTCAGATCCCCTGCCTGAGGCTGCAGCATGGGGTGAGATGTGGCTGAGCACCCCGCAATGCCACAAAGAAAGTCTCTTTTCTCTAGTTCTAATTTCAGGTGAACGCCCATTTCTATTTATGTGGTACCTGAAAAATGTAGAAATAAGTGAGTTTATACTGCTTTATTTCAAGAGTTTGCCTACATGACGTGTGTGTCTCCACTGCCTCCCGTGCTGAGCAGGTGCTGGGCATGGGAATCTCTGTTGGAATCTCTGGGAGGGGATGTACTGGCTGCCCTCTCTGTTGCCTTGGTTGACTTGTGCTGGCTTCTGCATTTCTGCCTCCTCCGTGGGAGTCAGCACAGACAGTCCCCTGGGTTCTGGTGTCCCATCAAAGACAAAGTCCACCTCATTTTATAGCAGTACACTTAAAACAAAGAATCCACATAGGACAAATGTGATTGCACGTTCTGGCAGGAGATTAAAAAAAATCACCAATTTAAAATTTTCAGTTTTAAAGTTCTCTGAAAAATCCCATCTATTAAATTGGAGGTCTACATTTTTTCAACAAAATGTTCCAACAGCTTCGAATTCTACTTTTTTTTCTTACAATATAAATTATTTTTTCTATATTCAGTTGTTAAACAGTTTTAAGACATTTCACAATTCTTTATTATCTACTGTAATTGCTGTTCAATAGTGTATAAACTACTTAAAATAAAAGACTAATAACCATAAAATGTAACAGTTTTCTAATATGATATTGCCTTTAATGCTAGAACTGTTTGTATGTGTGACTTCATATGTAAAAGCAAAACCAGTATAAAAATAAATCACAAGTAAAGTTTAAAATTGAACACACTAAATTAAATTGCCTAATAAAATATTCTTTTGAGTTTCTGTTTTATTATTAAACATATAACTTCTAGTAAGTTATATAAGGATAGTTATTCTTTTATATATTTTATCTGGTATTTGAGATTGTGTGTTTTTGTTCCGTAAATTGGTAGTCGGATTTATAAGCAAAAACTATTGCAAATGCTAAATAATTGAATTTTTATCCTTCTGAAAAATTCGACCAAATTTTTTTTAAATCTAAGACATTAAATTTTGAATTTACAAATTTTCCCAGATCTAGGGTGTCTATGCTCCTGGCCAGTTTGCCAGTTTTTAGAATTACTGGGCTCACAAATGGCAAGAATTAGACCTTCAGACCTGAGCCTAAACGAGGTTATAGATTTTGTTAAGTGATTTCCCGGACCAGCTCTGCGGAGAATTACCTGAAAAGTTAACCTGTTCCACTGAGATGAGAAGAGGATCTTTATTTTGGTCCTTGGAAAGTTGCAATTTGCCCAGCCTGACCTTCCTGGGACCTTCCATTTCTCAGGTAACAACAATGGTCTAGAGGAGCTTTTGGGCGTGAAGGGACATCACTGTGTCACGTTGGTATGGGCAGTTTGGAGTAACTGGACTCTTGTCTGTCTCTCCTGTCTGTAAGTACAGTAGAATTTTTGAAATGCTACCAATACATGGAAAGAATCAGATTATTTCATTTCCTCCTTAAACTGGAATCTACACGAGCTGTCAGCTGCTGGGGAGAAATCACCAGATTTCAGGTTTTGCAGGAGTGAGCAAGGGGCTGTTGCAATATTTTTAAATTAGTGTGGCTTACTATCTACATGTGTATATTATTTTATAGATCACTTTGATTTAATATCTCCAGCAGGCATATTTTTGTATATTATTTTCTGTGCCCCCTTCTCCTCTTTACTTCAGTTGCAAACTTTGGGGAAAGAAACACGTTGTATGGAGTGTTTTTGAGTGAGAATGTGTTTATCTTTTGGTACAGTCAAACAACAGTGAAATCGTTACAAAGTCTTCTTTACCTTCAGTGTTAACTTTTTATTAGCACATAAACTTTTACCATTGTAAAATAGTCATTTGGATGTGGTATTCAAACGAGGCTTTAAAGGACCACTGGGACATCCGTTTTTCTTTAATATATTACTGTACATGATAATGTGCTGCTTATGCAACATGTGGCTGGGATTTTTCTGACAAGTTCATTTTCTGTAAGTGCATTTTCCTCAAAGCACACGTTTGGCGTTATGATAAAGTTTACTTTATTTGCTACATTTAAAATACATCTTTAAGTGTATTTGTGCAAACTCTCCATGAGTGTAAATCACTGTACAGCTTCTGGCTTTGGTGGGATTTCATTGGTTTGTAACCCCCCGAAAATGGCTCACGTTGCAATGCTAAGGGTTTTGTTAACTTTTCCAGACTGAGGCAATACCTTATGACCATGTGAATGTATTTTGAAAACAGTTATTTGTTTATAACTAAGCTGGCAAATTTTAATCCACTGGGTATTTTGCCACGGTGCTTGTAGTCTGCATGTCCCAAACTCCATACATTCATTTTCTGGTCTCCCTTACTGTACATTGCCTAAAGGCTTGTATATATGTAGCAGTGCACATATTTATGCAATATGCCTACCAGTTGTAAAATATTACAGTGCTATAATAACTCTCTTTATTGAAAGTAAAGACATTTGTACTGTATAAAGATCATTTAATATTTTTAAATTAACGTGGCTTACTATCTACATGTGTATATTATTTTATAGATCACTTTGATTTAATATTTGCAGCAGGCATATTTTTGTATATTATTTTCTGTGCCCCCTTCTCCTCTTTACTTCAGGAACACTGTAAAGTTTTCTCTTTTTCTGTTTCTCTGTGACTCAGATTATCGGAGTTTATTGGAATTTATCTATTTATGAAAATGAACCAGGCTTTTTTATTACTTTCAACTGCAATAATTAGTGAACCAACTTTAAGAATTATGAGACATCCTATTTTTAATTCAAGCTTCTGTTTTATTTTATGTATTTTATAAAAGCTTTGGAGAATTTCTACCCTGGGTCTAAATTTTGACTTGTTAGTGCACTTCTGAAACCAATGGAGTTTAAGGAAGCTTTGCTATTAGTATTACTGAGGATTTATTTTGGCCTGGGGTAGTAGTGCTCTTTATTTATTAAAACTGCCTAATATTTCCTGCTTTCCGTTGAATAATAATTTCATAAGGTATAATGAGGAGCACAATCCAGTAAAGAAAAATTAATCCATTTTCAATCAGTCGTCTACCTCCTTTGTTGTAAAGGTGTTTATGTAATTAATGACCATAAAGGTATATCTTTCAAATCTCTGCTCTGTATTGTCAGTGTTTGGAAACACGTACCTGCGCCTTCTCTTCTGATACCAAAGAAAAAAAATCAATTAGTGAAAATATTGGATTTTCTACCTGTACGTGCTCATTTAGAAGTTTCAGTAAGTAGGACTACATTAATGCAATATAAGGTAAAACGATGTATCAGTAGTCTTTATTTTTGCTGGGGTAAGATCAAAATGTGCAAATCCATGTAGAGAAAAACATAATAATTAAGCAAGTTCAAATGTGAATCCACAATGAATATAATAGTATTCCTGATGAGAATTAAAGATGGTTACTGTTAAATAAGCAGTGGTGTTTGTTTGATATGAATGAGATTTTAAAACGGAAATTCTATTTTTTTTCCTCAAAAGAAGCAGCAAACAGAAAAATACTTCTGAAAATATGTGGGTTTATGTCAGCTAGGTAGGATCTGTGTACCTTTCTCGTGGATGAGGAACAGGAAGTAAGTATTGGACATTCAAAATCCTACACGTTATAAAGAAACATCTTGCATTTCTAGTTCAGTTGTACTTTGATTTAGGCCAGTGAAACCTGGAGGAAGAATTAAGCTAAAATATAGGAAGCTCTACCTCAAAAAGTCAAGGTCTTCTTTTTGGATCATAAGAAATCAAATAGATATTCATTTAAATTAGTATGTTTGCACTACTGTGAATATAAAGAAGGTGAAGCCCAACTCAAGTCCAGATTTCCTCTTGTCACGTAGCTTAGATTTAACAGCCTTGGTAATTTGACCCAAAACCTTCTGGCATAGTCTTCCATAGTCTTCCAGAAATGACTTGTGTGTCACTGGAGTGCTGGCAAAAATGACAGTAAAATCCAATCTCCTTTCTCATGTTAGTAATGCCTGTTGAAACAAAGAGGGAGCAATCAACTGTATAATGTGCTGAAAGGAGGAAACCTGAATTGGCCAGTGCCTAATTCATAATTTTACTTGTGGAATTGTAGTTGGAAATGGAAGTTTACTTGCGTTTTAGTGTCTATACGTGTTCAGGTGTGCGTGTGTGTGCTGGTGCGCTCCTGCTGGTGCTGGTTCAGGATTCTTTTTTTCCAGGTGTGATTTTTGTGCCTGTCATTATTTCGTGGTAAGAATAGCTTGTTTGAAACGTTCGTAGCAGAAGGGAAGAAAACATTCCAGGGAGGAATATTGACACAGAATAATAAGGGGGAAAAAAAAGTGATTACAGTATAATGAACCCATCTTTTCCTCTCTAGGGTGGAGGGAAGTTGCAGGAAGTTACTTCACCTGCTTTTTATTGTCTGGCTCTGTTTTGTATCATTTTACCACTGAAATTACCAGTGCTGTTTGCCTTGGTACGCCCTTTTCTAGCTGATCTGTCAATCCATCAGTGTCAAAGAAAAAAAAAAAGCGGGATAATAAGAGAAGATCTGCATTCAATTTGCTCTTAATAAAGTCCCTTTTCTCTCTGGAGAAATAATTCACTAGAATGAACCTTCAGTGTGCAAAATAAGCTCATTGCTCTCCCTGCCACCACCTACAGCTTCACTGTTTGCTCACCTTCTGTTAACTTGTCATTCTTTGGGAGCAGAAGAAATGAAAAGGAAGGTCTTTTTTCCATTACCACCAGTTTAAGAACTGGGTGCAGAGGAAAACGTTGGAGGGTTAACCATGTGCTTCCCAGCAGAGGTGTTACTGTAAATGGAGAGTGTCACATCACTGGGTATTTATTTTTCAGTTCTTTTCTGCTTCAGAATGGATTACAGCTGGTCTAAAAGAAGCGTAGAGGCACTAGGGCAAAGTGGTTTAAGTGAATGAGGCATTTAAAAAGCAAGGTGCTTTGCTGTCAAGCCCTGCTGAGTTCTCTGCATTGCAGGCTTTTGGCAGTAAGAGCTCACATACAAAACCAGCCAGTGTCTGGGTGGGCGAGGAAGTGGATTACCCTTGTGTCCTGGGGAAGGTGATCATTGCATTCCCATTTGACCAGGCAGTTTGGTAGAACAGGGTGGAGCACGTTCCTTTTGCTGTGCAGGGTCTGCATGGGTGGGTACAAGGCCTCTGGGGCAGCAGCAATGTCTGGGAGCTTGTATGGCTTGTGGGGTGCAGGTGCATTGCTCCTCATGCCCAGCAGCTGCCCCCAGCTTTGGGTTTAGTTACCAGAAAGACTCAGGTCTCCAGCTGGGTTTCCTCTCTGTAGCAGAGGTCAGTCAGGACTCTGTTCCTGTGGTGGGACTAGGTCTGGCTTGGAGCCATAAGAGGAAGCCTAATCTAGGATAACAGGGTATTTTGTGGTTTAGTTTCCACAAAATGGTGCGGGTCATAAATGTGTTATTGGCTAATAAAAAAGGCAAAATGCTATTAAAGTTGTAAAAAGCAGATTAAAGAGAAGCTAAGCGTTGGGATGAGATGCAGAATGTCAATCACAAAGCTATCACGAGGGAATGCTCAAAGGTAAGAAACTGATAATGAAGAGTAAGAGTAATAATAATAATAATAATAATAATAATAATAATAATAATAATAATATTTTACGTGCAATATAAAATATCCTTAGGTAGACAGCATCAGTGCAAATGAGTCCTGGGTCACGGGGGGGCTGAATTCTGGACAGCAGGCTGTTAGGGGAAGCAGTGCTGTATAGGATGTGGGACAGAATGCACAAGGGGAGCAGTAATTGCTGCTCTGAAGAATGTCTTGAACAAGAGGAGAAAGTGGTTTTAGGGGAAAACACGCAGGTACTTTTGGAGGGAAAAGAAAGGGAGTGGGGGGACTGAGCCTGGCAATATTCATTGAGCTGGCCAGCAACGCAGAGATATGAGGCCAGGTGGAAGGGGGGCACTGCTGCAAGGGTTTTTGAAGACAGTTTTAATAAACTCTATTTAAGCCTGTGGAGATTAGTGATAATTAACTCTAGAACCCCCCTACCTCCTTTTATCCAGTTCTCCTTGCAGGGTGCTGCTTCTTTTTTAACCCCAGGACAGCAAGCGATGGGATTTCCTGACCCAGCGCTGTGGGGCAACAGCATGAGCAGCAGGATGTCTGAAAATCCTGCAATAGCTCAGGGACTAATTACCTGGAAAGGTGGAAGGTGCAAACACCTATTAGAGTGTTTTTCACGGAGCAGAGTTGCAGAGAAACATGAGTGGAGACCACTGCAGCTGCGTGTCTGAGAGGTTTGGTTTGAGATTTCAGTGTTTTGGCCCCTCTCTGCTGTGGTGTGGCAGTGTGATGGACAGTATCAAAGCCTCTTCTCCCCGTTGTTTTTCATTATCATGTAGGGCTGTGAAGCTCCTCTCGGCTGATGGATGCGATTCAGCACATCCATCGCGAGCAGATGCGTCAGCGGGAGCAGCTAAATGTGCCACAGTTTGTCTCAAATGCTGCAGTTACAGAAATATCTTTCTTTGTGAGATATTTTTAAGTGAAACTACGCGCATTTTGATGACAGTGCTGAGACCCCTCTCCGGGGAGCATTGGTATTTGGGGAGCTGTCAGCTGCTTTATGACATTACCTTGCAATGGGAAGGAGTGGAGGGATAAGCAGATATTGCCAACCAGAGATTTTTTGTTTTTTTTTTTTCTCAAGCATTTTATATAATTCTAGCAATGGGAGAGCAAAATCCTAGTGGTCACGAGGGATTCCCTGTCTGTGACCGTTCAGCAGACAGCTGTTTGAAATTCACTGGCCTTGCAGAAGGAGAAAGCTCCATAGAATAACCGGCGAGCTTTCTTTTCATCTTTGAAATCCATAATGCATGTATATACATATTGTTAATAATTCATATTAATGGAGAGCTCTTGCCCAAGAGCACATTCCCCTATCACAGAAAATAAATTGTTTAATGATGTCTAGGATAGAAATCAGAGTCTGGCTTTAAATCCAGCTATTACAGAACAGTACTAGACATGCAGCGCACACTTCCATAAACAAATAAATTCATTACAGTTTAATAACAGTGGAAATAAAAAATGTAAGGTAATTTAAATAATGTGCAAAATAGGTCTATATTTTATCCTGAAGCCATTGTGCCAAGTACTCACATTATCAGGAATTCTCAATAGCCTTCAGGACCAGCCCTGGTGCAGGTAAGCAGTAAAGTAGAATTTTAATGTTATTATCTTGGCCTCAATTTATAGGGAGGCAAAATTCAGTTTTGTGGTGGTAGTCATCTGAGCTTGGGTGTTAGGTGGAAAAGAATCTGGGAATACTCAGTGACAGGATGCAGAGTGGCTTCTGGGATTTGGGAGCAGAGGACAGGATCTGCCACTGAGGAAAAACAGGGACTGGAGATGTCAGTGATGCATTGCAGAGGTGGGAAAAATAGTGAGGGGGAGACACAGGACCTTACAGACTCAACCTTCACTATATGCAGATAATTGTCTGTACCCTCTGTTAGCTAATTTAAGGAGCTTATTTTAATGTGTTTTAAAATCAAATATAAGATGGAATTTATTTCCTGCTTGGGAATGGGTAATAACGGCAGACTCGGTACAACATTTACCTTGTCAGTGCTCTATTTAAGCAGTAATAAGTTGGTAATGGTTTGGCTTGAACTCTGTGTATTCTCAGCTACATCATCTGTATCTGGCTGAGCTGCTCTGAGTATGTTTTTCTAGCCTGAACTAGTCTCTGTCAGTAAGTTTTTGGTTCTATGAAGTTTAACTCAGAAATCTCAAGGCAAGGTCTGGATTTTGAATTCAGGATATTCAACTGGGCCTACATTTGACAGCATTTTGAGTCTGATGGGACTTTCTGGAGCCGTTAAATGGTTCTGGGTGTGCTTTTGGGGCCTGTACGAGAATAATTTTGAATTTTCTCTTTCCAAAAACCTACCACGTGGATCATCAGCTTCATGGACTCAGTCACTTCCTTGTAGTTTTATTGTACCAAGCATAACATATTTGTGTACAAACAACCACAAATAGGATCTCATCCAATTATTTTCCTAGAAAATCTCACCATACCAAATGAGTGTGTTCACCATACCATCTTAGAGTAACTGAATTTGGTAATTTTAGAATTGCAGGCTATATTGTTTTTCTTTTGAAGTCTGTGCAATGATTTGCACATTCATCCTCCTTCTGCAGGCAGAGAAAATTTTGAGAGCTGGCTTTCTCTTGTTATTTGTCAAAGGGAATTAATTTTACATTCAATAATACATTTTTTCTTTCATGTCATCCAGAAATTTTAATATACTTGCTCTGTTATACAATAAGAAAATGACTATTTATCCCAATAGGTATTTTTTGAGGAGAAAGAAAAAAAAAAAGAACCTGTGCTTCTTTGAGAGTTTAAACACAATTCTAGTTTCCTCTCAATTCTGTGTCTTGTGATGCTTCTTGTCAGATTAATGTGTTTTAAAGCTCTCGGTTGGTACCTGAGCTGTCAAAAAGGAAGATTAAAAACACACCTTTCTTTCTGGGGATTTGTTTTGCATTGCAAAATGCAGAGGAAGAGAAAGGAAACCTTTCCTGCTCACCATTGGCATACATCTGGGGCTTGCTGTCTGTGGCATTCTGTGTATGTTTTAGGGTTGGGAAGGAATTTCTGTTACTGTCAGACAGCCCTGGATATTCACACTGGAACACATGCAGGATCCTGAAGTGTTTATTATTTTATGAGGAGCAGAATGTACTTGAAGACAAAAAGGAAGGGTCATGGATGTGATTTTTGTCTTAGTCACAAACGTGACATGTGACTTGGAAATAATTTCTCTCTGCTTCGTTTAGAAGATTGGGACAATTGCAGTTGCCTTCTAATGTGGTGGACACACTTATCTTCTAATACAGTTCATCAACAGATGAAATATGCTTTATTCTAAGTTTCATGAAGTTGTCAGCTAGGAAGAGAGAAAGGTACAATGTTTTTAATGCTAGCAAATTCACTCTTTTCATTTCAGAAATTATTTTAGGAAAAAAAAATTATTACGTAAATCCTTAGCGTATTTTTTCACGCAAACTGAAATAATTTCTGAAAGAAATGCAGAGAAGGCCCCATGAATTGTAGGAAGAGGGAGGCATTCTGCAGCAGCTCCATTTGATCCCAGATTGTAATAAGACCATAAACGCTGGCCAGGGTCCATAAACGTCGCAGAGGTTTGGAGCGACAGCGTTCAGCAGTGCCACTAATCCAGCTTTAAATCAATTTTTCAGAACCTGGGTCCTCGTTTCCTCTCACTCTGAGTAATAAAGTGTGTTCAGGGGAAGTGATGCACGTGAGAAAGTGCTCCTCATTTCCCAGGACTTGAGGAATAATCCAGGACCATATATTTCTCTAGTGTTTCAGTTAGTGTGTAAATGATTCAGCCATCATTCTGGCTGTGCACTTATTATAGGAAGTGCTTGATTTTGATCTAATAGGTATTCTGAAGACTTTGAAGACCATTTTTTACAGTTCCTTAAAGTAAGAGCCTGTTCCACTCTTAGTACCCATAAATAACTCTCTTTTCTGTATATGGATATCTCACCATGTCTTGCAGTCAGGTCAATTTTTTTTCTACAAGGAGCAAGAAAAACAGTTGTGGGAAAACGGCCTGGAAGAAACAGTGAAATCAAACAACAGCAGATCCCTGGGTATGTATGATAGGTATCTACATTTTAATGAGAAATCAGACATGTAAAATCCAGTTCTTAATTTACGTCTGGGCTTTTGCTTGTTGAGGTTACAAAATATGACAATTTATCCATTCGTCCCAAATACTAATTAGCAAGACAATGAGGAAAAAAAAACCAAAACAACCAAGAGGAACTGCCTTACTGTTACTAGATTGGCAGAATTCATAAACACAGTGGATTCTTTCACTGGCATATAATGAAATAAACAGGCTTGAATCTTGATTTATTTATGGTTAAGCTTATGGTTGCTTGAAGTTAGTAACCTATAGCTCATTTTCAGTGGGTGTTTTTGTAGGTGCTGTGTAGGAAAGGACAGGCTGACAACAGATTTTTCAGAGATACCGTGTTAGATTTTGCTCATGAACAGGCAATATTTTGGGTTTTATAAACAACTGGATCTTATAATCAGGTGCTTGGTTTTGATACGCCACACAATTTTTTTTCCCCTCAAATTGTTCTCTGATATAGCACAAAATAAGAAAGTCATTGAATTAATTGCACATTTTCAAAGAAGTCTTTCTTGTTACAGTGAGCGTGATGACCAGTGATTTTCTGTGTGTATGCGACAGGTTACTGCTGTGTACAGATTTCTTCCAGGCTGAAAAATAACAACCAAAACTGTAAATGCCTTTCTGTCAGGACACATTGAGAGAATGTGAAAGTACACTCCATTGTGTGATATATAATTTGCCTTTATCTTTCTGTCCCAGGTGGGTGTTGTGTGACAGTATGGAGTATGTTACCATAGGAATGCTAGAAACAAGGAAGCTTATAAACAGAAAGCAGTGTATTTGAGTCTAACTAAATATCTTTTGACGTCACTTTGATGGACAACGTTTAAAAGGCAGATATTCGGAAATAAGCTTTCTCCAGAAAAGTTATAAAACCCCGAGGAAAAAAAACCTGGTGGGTAAAGGCAAGTATCTTTCCAGCTGTGTGTAAATGTGTAGCTCAGAGGGGATAGGCATTGTTATCTTTTCTGCTACAACCTGCTCTACAGGATAGATACAGCTCCTTGTCAGCCTGTGTGTGCTACAGAGCTGATGAGATCTGAACAGGCTTTTCATGCCCATTGCCTTCTGCTCTTCATCAGTTCTGCTCTGTCGCTGTGAATGCTTTCCCTTGCAGCAACCTTAATTGTTTTTTGAGGGTTTAGAAGAGTGATCATAATCACAGCTGTTGTGAATATAACTCTGATCTGCAAAGAGACTACACTGTAAGCAAACGTTTTCATTTCCAACGCTTAAATCAATGGTTTTCAATTACAAATAGAGAAGCCACTAGCTGGAAATGTTTCTTACTGGAGGGTAGATCCTAACCCTGTTATTTACTCACATTGCCTATTATTCAGATGTTCACAGTTGGAATTGTGAGCTCTGGAAATAGAGGATGTGGTATCTTAAAAAACCCAACATTACGAGTGCATGATCTCTAACTAATCAGTGGGTACTGACAAAAAGAGGCAGATTAGGTGGCCACTTTCTCTTGCCATAAAATGGCATTTGGTCTATGAATGGAGTGGATAGTCTCATTTCTCTCCTCCCTTCTTGTTGTTTCTACAGCCTTGCTGATGCTGTGTTCAGGTTTCATGTGCTACAGAGGTTTATTTCTACAGTAGTGTGTTGGTCATGTCTTTGTTGCTGTTTGAACTTTTGAGGTTTATTTTTTATTCTCCCCCCCCTCTACTTACAGTAGTGTGCAATTCTTTTATGCCTGCAATGCCATGGAGAAACCACCAGGAGAGCAACCACTGATCATAGCAGCATATGAGGCGAAATCCCATCCCTTTAAAGAATATGTAGCCAGGAGCACAACTTCGTTTAAATGGCTCCACTTAAATTCAGCTTCACACCGTGAAATTCATAGTACAGAGACAATACCAGCTGCAGAATAAAGATGAAAAACTCCCAGCTGAAATAGCACCCAGACAGTGCATTCACCCAGTGCCAAAGAGCTGGGCCTGGCTGCAGTATAACAAAGCTCTGCACCGAGCCTGTTCAGGTAAGTACACTTTATATGTCAGTAAAGAGCATTTTGTGCAACATTTCTTGTGTGTCCCCCGAGACATTTGGGGTTACAGTGTGGTAATTCTGTTCTGTCTAAGCAGCACTTTACTTTAAAAATCCTCTCATGAAATCACCAAAGCTGCTTTTGAATTTTAGTGCTGCTCACTGTCAATACATCCAGTGATGGGCATCTGCAGTAAATGTCTTATAGTTTATATGTCAAATTACTGACCTTTCTAGATATCTGGTGACCTATAATGACAGGGCTTTACCTACTGTTGGACTTATGTGGTGATAATGGAATGTTAAATCAGATAAAATATGTGTATGGGTTTGTATTTAGATCCACATTTTCACATCGCTTTCAATTGAAGAGTCATCATTGAAAAAAAAAAATTACAAAAACTTTCAGCTAAAATCAGCACAACTGCCTCAGAAGAATATATATATGAAACACTATAGAGCAAATTGCACGTATATGCCTGACTTGTTTCCTAGTATAATATCCAAAGTAGTGTAATATTTCATTTTCCAATTAGGAAGAATAAACCAACTAACCAGGATGACTGATTTCAGACCGTTGTGCTTATGTCCCACCTTCTTCTACATTATTTGAATGGAGAGTCTTGTTATTAAGAATTAGAGAAAAACCCCTTTGTTGCTTGAAAAGCCAGGTGATGAACTATATGATGGTGTGAATTGTAATGTACTGTAGCTAATACTGGGTCAGTATAAACTGTTAAGGTTTGTCATTGATAAAATAGTTCTGGTGGATTTGGGAATGTATTAGAAACACTGGTAAATATACCATATCTATATATTTCTTATAATCAAGTATCATATGATGGATATCAATCAGTGAACACAAACATTCCAGAACCAATGAGAAAAGCCCCACTGCTCTGATCTTGCTTTTACCTTTGGCATGATGTGAAACCGTTGCTCAATAATGTAAAAACCCCATTTCTCAGCAGTGCAGGATGGTATAATTTAAAGCCTTAATTAAACATGCATGAGGGGAGATTAAATCCATTTTTTGAAATGTTATGTCATTTTAAATATGTATTTTATTTAGCACATTTGCTATTAATTTTAATTTTAGTTATAAAAATATATTGATGTATAATGAATACTTCTATTGAAGCTTGAAGCTCTGCATATAGATGTGGGGGTTTTTTGTTTGGGTTTTTGGGTTTGGGATTTGTGGAGTTTGTGGGTTTTTTTCTGGGCTGGGAGAAGGTTCTTTTTTTAATTCATGTGGTAGTGGGAGAAGTTACCCAGGGAGGTGTTAGAACACCCATCCTTATAGGTTTTGAGGAGTCAGGTGGACAGAGCCATGTCTGACCTGCATGGGAGACCATCAGATCCTCGTGATTCCAGTCAAGGCACACTGCTAAAAATCAGCCCAAACAGAAGTGGGGTTCCAAGGGACAGCCGAGTCTCGTGCTTGGAGCAGAGATAAGTCAGCATTTGCACCAACCCCCGTCCTGCAACCTCACAAAAAAAATTACAATCCAGATTTGGTGAGTGGCGTTCAAATCCCAGATTATTTTCCAAATTAAGGAAGGTTTGCATTTTCCTTCAGCTTTTACCACTGGTACAAAAAATCAGTTGTGAAATTTTGAAGCAGAGGGATGACAGGTGGCTGTATCTAAAGGTGCATGGCCGGGCATAAAATGTGAGAATTTTTACTTTTTTATGTATTTACCAATAACTTAATCCAGTTTTCTCTGGATGCACTGCTTGGGTAGATCCCATTTTTATTTATGCTTTGCTTATAATAGTGTAAGTTCCTTTTTGCCAAGTGATATTTTCTAATCTCTGTAGACTTCATCAAGAGTTGATTTGTTTTTAACAAACTGCAATTATGCTACATATTTATTCACCACATCAAGTGAAACCTTTTCCCTCGTAGATGTTAAGGGAATTATTCGTTTTATTGATTATTTTACAGTTAAGTTGTATTCTATCAAACGGAATGGGTCAAAGGTTTTCAAAACCCTTTTGTTCCTCCAGGTAATTTAAGACACGTTTCGGTTACAGTGGCAGAGCTGTTCTCACTTTGGTTCAGCATCTCAAGTTTCAAGTTTTTCTCGTGGTCCCATTAGATTATCTTATTGATTTGCCAGGCATTGATCTACTGACTGCTCTGCCAGCAGCCATAAGAACACAGTTTGTAGCCTTACAATATATTCCAAAGTACTGTTCCCAGATTAAGTCTGAGGAGTAGCTCCGTGGTTTTCAGTCAGATTTCTCTTTAAAAATATTTCTGTGTAGAAATAAAATGTGCAATGTTATTCACGTTTCCCACTGATGAACAATGTAGGCAAAGAAACTGGAATTAACAGATTTATCTTAGCCCAGTAATGTATTCCTGGTTTTTATTTTAGTTTGCACATATATTAGTTTCCTAGAAGAGGTAATTGTATTCAGCCTTTTCATTTTAGTGCCAAACTAATACACTTAGACTTTTTCCTGAACTTGCAAATACTGCTCTGCAGCACAAATATCTAAGAGAGAGATTGCTGAGCAGGCAGCGTGCAATGGGATTCTCTCCAGACCTCTGGAGCAGTGGTTCCCACAGGTCCTTATCAAGGAAATGTGCAGGTTACTGGAAAGTCCATTAGCTCTGTCTCCCCTCTGTTTCCCAGAGCAGTTTCCCCTTTGTCCCTCTCCTAGCAAAGTGCCAGAATATCTGTGTAAATGTGGGACAGCCTCTCCAGGCTTTCACTCTCCCCACTGATCCTCCCCTTGGAAGTGCACAAAAACAGCCTGTGGATGTGGCACTTGGGGACGTGGTGCAGGGCTGAACATAGCTGGGACTCAATGGTCTTAGAGCTTTTTTCCAACCTCAATGATTCTATGATTAAAAGGATTAAAATGAAGTGTTTTCTCCTTGCGTGTTGATCTGCATTGTGGAAGGAAACTTGGAAACCTTCGGCGGCTTATTTTGACGTGTTGCTAGTTATGCACTAAATATTCTCTCTGCACTAAATATGTTCTCTCTGGTCAGAACAGGCTTAAGAAAAATTATCCAGGTTGAAAGAGGTGGTGAGGTGGACAGGTGAAGGGTTGGTCTGAAGCAAAATGGTCATTAGAGAGGCCACTGAGGTAAGATGCAGGAAAAGAGGGAAATTAATTTCATCACTTTTGATGTACAGAAGCTGGTGGGTGTGAGGGACTCTTGGCTCACTTCCATATCTGACTGTTGGAGTAGAAAAATGAGGGTTGGTTGTGTTTATAGAGTACTGGGTTTTTTTTATTTAAAGTCAAGAAAGGTATGACGAAGTATCTAGAAAACTTAGGCAGAAGAAACTATTGCTCTGTAAGGAAACACACTTCTCAGAGCTGCAAAGTGAGCCAATATTAAATGGCTGAAATCAGGCCAAATGCCAAAAGTAAATGTAACTCCAGAAAGAGAGGGGGACTTTCAGAATCACCGAGCTTTGAAGACACAGTGGCCAACACAGAGGGATAAAACCTCTCTGTTAGTAACAGCCGGGACACAAACTACCAATTTCCTGAGTTAAGCGTTTTGCTACTGCAGTGCTGGGCCTTCTGCAACTTTTTTCTAGAAATATTGATTATCTGGCATATAGAATACCATTATTTACCATATGTCTTCATGGACTATCATGTCTTCCATGCTGGGTTTAGTGTACTAATCTTCCTGCTGAGTTATTTTCACATCAGCTTTAATTTCTCTGCTTTCAAATGCTTACTACAGCAAAATGACTTTGCAGTGGATTAGTATTTAGGAGTATCCACACTGATAGTGCCTTCTCTGACTGATGCATAACATGCATGTGTTTCAAAAATTTAAAATGGCAGATTTAGGTTTTTTTATGTCTAGAAATGAGTACTTGTGTGGTTTAATCACTCAAGACAGCTATGTTTTTATAAATACAACTTTATATATGGCAAAGCACGTATTACTGCAAAGAGAACGTCTTGTTCTTAATATCAGTTGTTAAATTTTATAACTGTAAATTTATAAGCTTAATTAAAGGAACAATTCCTTATAAACAATTCAGTGAAGAACCACAGAGCAGCACCTGTAACAAGAGGGGGTAAAGGTGTGATAAGCTGTGCTTGCTTATACCTAAGATGGGCCCAGAAATAAGAACAGCTCTGGATTGATGCTTTTGTTTGAGAAATCCCTAAGACTCATTACAATATATACAGTGAGTTTTCTTTGCTATAGAATTTCCTAGTTTTCCTGGGGAACCAGACAATGGAGCTTTTGAAATCTTGAGTACGTCTCTTAGCAACTTGCCAGAAAGAAGCTCTGCTGTGATTACTTATAATTCAAATATGATCTGCCCACAGTTTTGGCCAAATTCCTCCGTTAAGAACAGAAGCAACCGTACCATGCAGTTCCCCACTGTCTTATTGAGCTATTAGCTCTGTCTTCCTACTACATTTTGCACCTGGAAGAGCATTTTTGAAAATAACCCCCAGTTCCAATAGCATCCCTCCACACAACTTTCTTTCATCCTTTTGGGTTCCTGTCTCAGGATGGATGGAGAGCCCAGTACCACCCATGGGGTTAAACCTGGGAGCACAGCCAACAGCAGCAGCAGGAATTAGAGCCAAACACCGTGGTTCCAACCAGAACAATTCTTCCTTCTTCCTGCCATAGCAACCTAAAAAGCCCCCCTGGAAAGCCTCGGAATTAGGGCTTTCCTGAATAACACACACCTGTGGGTTATTTACCTCCTTGTGTCACATTACTGCAGTAAGGGCAAGGTAGTCATTTGTCTTTGTTCCTTTTTGAAAAACAAAACCGGAATTGTTGGGGTTCTCGACACAGAACTCGGTAATTCTTTTTTATTTTCTTTAAAGAACAAGAAAAACCAGTTGAAAGTTTTAGAACGTGCTGCCATGTGGTTGAAATAGAAAGTGTTCCCAGGTGTCTTTATGGCCAAGTTCTCACATTTGCTACAGTGAGCTGAAGCAGCACTACCTATGTTTTAACCATCCCTGAAAAAAAATAAAAAATAAAAAATTTGCTGTGTTTGGAGTCTTATAAATGAGTTTTTTTTTTTTTTATCTTCCTCAGTTTTGTGTTGCAGCACCAGTAAGGAGCTTAGCTTGAAGATATTTCAACACAGCACTAGTATCTTCGAGCTCTAGTGACAGGCATGAAATTGTTTTATCTGTTTTGTTCTTGGTGCGCTGTGCTCGTTGGGCTGGCGCGGAGACCATCTGCCGCTGAGGTAACTCTTGGGATGCTTGTCAAATTGATTGCACTCAGGAACGCCTGAGACAGAGGAAAAATAGAGTTTCTAATTACATTTTACCAGGGATCTTGTTTAACTCTAGGAAGTGGTAATTCAGAAATAAATGGCTTTGGTGGACATCTTAGAATCTTTAATTAACAAATTACTCTATTAACACACACATTGTTTTCCAGGTGAGTGAGATCATTTGCCTCTAGGGCTTTTTTTTCCATATGCCTTCTGTTCCTCCAGCAAAATATGTAACAAATTGAAGTATTTATTTTGATTACATAAAGCACATGGGCATACAATTATATGAAAAGAAAGATGACATTTGTTGCCTGCCTTCCCTTAGGCCCCTGCAGGCTTGCCCTTCACTGAAAAAAAACAAGGCATAAAGTCATTAGAGTGCATGCTTTTTTTCTCTGCACATTACATTTTTGGAAGGGTGTTTTTAAAGCAAAAGCCTTTACTAGAAATAATGGGATAATGATAATTTACAAAATATCACTAAGATAGTAAGTTTTTCTCCCAAAAGTTTTAGAGTCTTTCATATGTCAATTGTGTGACAATTTTGAATCTTTTAAGAATGCATGTATTTAATGTCATCAAATGAATATCATTTTTATTAAAATGTAATAAAATATATTAAATATTCATGCAAATATACTCAGTTTAGTCCTTAATTTCATTAGTTGTTTGTTCATTATTTTATGCTTTATTAAGCAATTAATTTAAATTTGAATCCCTTCCTTATATATCTTGTGGGGACACTTTCTGTACTGTGAAAGAGTTTCTCAGCATATATTTGACTGGAAGAGCTCCTGTTCCATTGCAGTCTCAATATTGATTGGAGCAGTAAATGAAACGTTGGGAGACAAAGTTAGCTGGCATTAGTAAAATGACAGCACTTACAAATTATATAGAATCACCAGGCATTTTTTGATGTATATTTTTATAGTGAAACATGCAGAGAAATTTGTTCAGAAGAAGTTCAGAGAAAATGAATTTGAAATAAGGTCAGGAGTGTGTTAAACAGTTTTGAAGAAGAGTTTCCAAGTGTTGGTTGCCTTTGTTTTGTCCTTCATGGGCCATGGATGTAATCCCTGTTGTGATGGTGCTCTTTTATTCCACATCCTCTTGTCTTGAGCAATTTTTTCCTTCTTACATGTCTTCAGGTAGCTGTTTAAGATGAGGGCTCCTCAATTCATCCAGACCTGACTTCTCTGCATGTTTCAGGTCTTTCTTCTAGTATTTCTTCTGGATATCTTGCAGGAAATCATCCTGGGGAACTCAAGCATAGCCCATGCTCTGGTTCCTCACCTCTGCCATCCACAGGTGAGGAAGATGGGTTGGATCTGGATTCATGATAACAACAGGTGGTTGCTCCTGTAGATTGTTGACTGGTGCTGAATAAAAATGGCTACATAAACCATTGTTTGGATGAAGACAATGGAAATTTTTTGTTCAAATGTAGAATTTTATTAGTGGTTTCTTTCCTGTTGATACCTATTGGAAAACATACAGTTTGTCTTCCCAGTCTCAGGAATAAACCTGTCACCTCTACAGAAGACTAAGCTCCAAGACACCGACCAAGACAACATCATGAAATCACAGACGTGGAATTCTACAGACTCATTACTGGACTTGTTTTTCAGAGCCTAAACTTTCAGGTAAAAATATATTCCATGTTTTTTCACTACTATAAGCTATAGAAGAACGTGCCTTTACGTGCCTGTGTGTGTTTGTGAGCTTTTGTATTTCTATACATCTACATAAAATCTATTTCTAGCATCAACAGTGTGTTTGTTACATGTATTTCTCATTGAGGTACTTTGTATTGCAACACCTGCTGCCCTGGTATTTTGCTGTGGGAGGGCTGTGATGAGTGCTATCTTCCATATTATTAAATGATAACATGAGCATTTGCTGGCATGTCACAGGAGCAAAAAGTGACTTGTAGCTCCCTTGAAAATTCACATGCGTTTTATTGGTGCTTGAGAAAATAACACACATCTCCACTGCAGCTCCAGTCATTTTACTGATTGCTAAAGGATTTCCCCTCTATTACCTCTGCATTTTCTGTGTTGCCAGGTGTGAAATGAACAGAATCATAAAGTCAGGCTGTTTTGGAGAATAAAAACAACAGCACAGTCTGTGCTGATGAAATGGCAGCACAGTGAAATAGAAAAATGCTACAGCTATTGGCAATGCAACATATGTGAGAGTACAGTGTGAAAGACATGTTTACCAACTATTGCAATTAAAAGCAGTTCTAATATATATTACAGGATCAGGAAAATATTTCATCTTGTCCTTAAATTTAAGTATGTGCTAAAGTCTGAGAGCGGTAGGAGTGCTACACACCTCGCTTAAAAGTAATATTGATATTTAAGTGTTCCTTAAATATTGCTGGTTTGCCAGGAACTGACATGTGTGCTAGTTGCAATAGGGGTTTCAGCAGTTACAAGATCATATGCTTGATTCAATTCCAGGTAAACCAGTCAGACCTTATTTCATATTCCCATTGAATTGAATAGCAGTGGACAAAAATGAGATGTGGTTGTGGAAACGGTGTGTAAAACTTGGCCTGATCAAAGCTGTCTTGTAGACAGGATGAGGTGTCTGAGGTTGAGGTACAAATGTGCCTAATTACACAGTGAAGCAAAAAGCTAGCTTTATGGGGAGCCAGAGGAAATACTTGGGTATGTGAAAGCTGTTTATTTAATAATTTGCAGCACAAAAAAAAGCATCTGGGACAATTCTTGCACAGGACAGCGAAGCTGAGAAGTCTCGGTAAGTGATAGGAACATTTCCCCTGAATGTATGACTCATGCAGTTCTGTATCAGCAGAACAGAAAGCGTAGCCAAAAGAAGAGCAGGAGAGGCACTAATGCACCCAAATGATCCTCACCTGGGACTCCCATCCACCCCTGCAAGGGAGTCTATTTAAGCTCGGCCTGAGTGCTCCTGCTGTGCCCTGGCAGTAACATCATCAGACGGATCCCTCTTCCTGGAGGTGCGAGTTTCATAGACAGCCTAGGTGAGAAAGTGGTGAGTAATGTGCTGTGGCTGGAGCTGTGTGTTCTGGCTGCCTGATCTATGAATAGGATAACACTTCGTTCAGACAAGGTGCAAACACTATAAATATAGTACAGACATGTAGAGTAAAAGAAGAGATTTCATTAAGATTTCTTTTGGAAATATAAAGTGTTAACAAAATAATGTGTTTCCTCTGTTTAAAAAAAAGTTGTGAGAAATTACTTGTGAAAACCTTGCATAAAGACAAATAGACTGAAAAGCCTAACAGCTACTACAACAGCAACAGAAAGAAGCATAAGACCTGAAGCTCTCTGAAAGTTGTTGAGGAATTCATGGGGTGCAGGTAGCTTGGGGTGCAGCTGCGGTGGGAGCTGCAGGTGGTGCTCTGGGTGGAAGGCCAAGGCAAGATGCCTTGAACTGCTGACCCTTTGCATGACACAGGGCACGGGGACCTGTAGCCCAGCCAGGTGAGGGACACCAGGGACAAGGCAGGAGCTGAGGGCTCAGGAGGAAGAGCGAGACTTGTGCTTGGACTGTGAGGGGATAAAAGCCGGGGGGGTCCCTTGTTTGAGGTCCCTTCTGGGATGCTCCAGCTCGGGTTGTTATTTTGTTGTCTCGTAATTGCACCAAGATTAAATTGTTTTAAGGATTAGGGTGTCTGAGACTCCGCTGAAGGAAACCTTATTTGCCTGTGAGTGGGGTGTGTAGGGAGTCGAGCGGGGACCTGCTGGGTCACTGGAGCTGCCCCCTGTGAAGGGCATTCGGTCCCAGCAGCGAAAGTCTCTGGTACTGGGACTGCCAGAGTGCCTCCTGTATGGTCAGACAGAGAAGTTTCCTTAACAAAGTTTTAGATATGTAATCACTGTAGGAAGCACCTTGACCTGTATTTACTCAAACAGCCCCCTCAGGCCATTGCTAGAGCAGACAGGGATTGGGGTGAGCCTTTGCCATGACTCAGCCTGGCCATCATTGTCTGAGTCATAAAACAGTGACAGGTGGACAAGAAGGGGAGAGAGGGAGAAAGAGTTTATCCATTATTGCAGTCAAAGCATCAGAAAGAGATTAGCTGGTCTGGGTTGTAATAATTAAAGTTTTGTGTGTTGTTCTTACACAAACATGAGAATTTCCTGGACCCACAGCCTCTGAAGTAAGTGGCAAGCTGGGGGCAACACATCTTTCCTGTTTAGTCTTGTTCCTCATTTTAGGAGGGAGGAATAACGAGCTGACGAGCAGCACCTGGGACAACTTTGTCTAGACACGACTGTTTGCTCTTTATGGGAGAGCCTGTTCTTCAGTGTCTGTGTGTGTACAGTTGCTAATGCAACAGAAACCTCTTCCTGATGTACAAACAATACAAAGAAATAACATTTAATTATAATCCATTACGATTTATAGCCTCTGAGGGGGAGAAAATGAATACGAGAAGCTTATTTGTAAGTGAGGTCAGACAAGGAGGAAGCTGCTGGAAAAAGCTATCAGTGAACCCTTATTGTCTTTTGAAGAGAGGCTCTAAGTATTTGTAATCTTCTGCATTAGAAAGAAAGGAAAGTGATGTTTTTCTGCTTATGAGGTCTGGAATAGGCAAGTGTTTAACATGTTGGGCCATTAAGAGGATAAGTAGAGCATAAACATCTATGAAGGGAAATGGAAGACAGGCTAAGGAATTCCTAGTGAGACTTTGGTTGGTTTTGTTTGTTTGTTTTTCTTTGTGCCTTTACATTTGAGTTGTGTTTTTAACAGAACATCTTTAATTCTTGCACTGTAAATGTATTGGAGAACACAACAAGGCCTATGCAGTTTAGGTGCTTTATAGTCCTTTCGGTAGGTGCAAAACTGTGGTTTGGACCTTTTTGCCCTCGTGGTTTTTTTGGGGTTTTTTTGTTTCTTGATGTCATCATCAGTTGTGAATTTTCCTTACCAGCCCCTTCTGAGGTCGTGACCTAGTTTAACATGGGGTTTGGTGCCCTGTGTTGTTCTGATGGCTTTGTGTTTGAGCACAGATAAATGTAGATTCCTGACTTTGTTACCGTCTCCATTTCGGTGCTGTGCTCTTGGCACGTGAGCGAGTAGCAGCAGATGCCATCAAGTATAAGGTGGCGTTTGGCACCCGGGTGCCAGTGCCCTCACAGAGAAGGGGCTTTCTGCAGAAGAGGCACAGCTCACAAACTGCCCATCTAAGCTCATTTTGCTTGGCACTGAGAACCTGGCGCCGCCGCGGGCGAGCGGGCACCGTGCCACCGCAGCAGATGGGGCTGAGGGGAGGGAGGCGTTTGGGAGCCTTGTCCAAGCACGGAGTGCACGTGTCCGAGGGCAGGCTTTCCAGCCAGCAGCACAGAAATGGCTCCCTGTCCTGGGCTCCCAGCTCGAGTTCGAGAGGCTCAGTGATAGATTTTGAGATGTCAGTTCTGGTTTCAAAATGTCTTATAGTTACCTCGCTCTTGACGAAATGATTTCAGCCCGGACGAGATGCAGTTATGCAGGAGGGGCTGAGAATTGTAACCACAGACTAACAGACTTATGATATCTGTGATACCATAAACGATATGGTCTGCTTAACATTTGGGGAGGTATTAAAAATCACAAGCTAATTGCAAGGGTGTAGATTGTTCTAACCATTTGAAAATAGGTGCAAATATGTGCACCTGAGTTTGTTCGTAGCACTGGTAGAAAAGGCAATGTTTGAGATTAAACTAGCATTGCAATCCATAATTGCCTGTTTGTTCCTTACCCTGGTCACAACAATGGTGTGGTTTTTGAAGCAGAACAGAAGTGAAGCATTTTGTGAAGCTGGTTGCCATGCCTGTGACCCAGCAGGGCTCCTGAATGCCCCCTTTATCACCCAGTAAAAACCTTGAACTCCCATGCTGAGTCATATGTTGTGTATTTAAAAGCAATAAATACTCTTTAAATAAAAAGCCCCTGTTATCTCCAGGGTCTGCACCCAGGTGGGTATGTAAGCAATGAGACATCCATTCAACAACAAGACCAGGGAGTCAAAGATAACAATTCCTCCCGGCCTTCTCAGGTAAATATTGCTTTACAGAAAAGCATGATCATCTTAGAGGCAGTTCATATTCTGGATAAACCCTTTTTGACTTTTTGAACTGCTATAAGAATAAGCTTAATGTTAAACTGAGGCTGGAACAATGGAAATGACAAACTAAGAGGTATGGACTGACTTGTGGAATTCCTTGCTCTGTCTGTAGTTGTTGGATAGGGCAGTTGTTATTCTCATCAAGGCAGCAATTCAATGACATTAATATCACTGTATTGGCATTAATTGCTTTTTTGCTGTTCTATCATTTCAGGAAATGTAATTTTTCATACCCTCACTGAAGCACCATAGTAAATAGAATAACCATAATCTTTTTCATTTTTTTTTTTTAAGTTTTATTCGTACGAAGTTTTCTTGAAAGATAGAAATAACATACTTGGGGCCTGATTGATACAGTTTTTTGATCTGGTTGGTTTAGTGTTTTGTTTCTTTTAATCAGCTCCCAAATGAGAATGTCATTTGGGATAGTGCTAAACAGCTTAAATATGATTTTTTTCCTCTCTCAGCAGATATCTATAAAATTATATAACACAGAAGCAACTTGCCCTGAAAGTAATAAAATCAGTCACTAAAATTAGTAAAATTAAGTATCAATATATAGGCTGAAGAGGAGACTTTGTAGCATCATGTTACTCATGCCTGGTATCAGTCTCTGCTGATAACTCTGGGGAGCAGTTTGGGATGCCCAGATGCAGGCAGTGCCCCCAGGAACTCTGGCAGTTGGTGTGGGACAGTCCCCAGCACTGTCCCTGCAGCCTTGGCTCCCTCTGCCACCTCTAAATGCTAAAAAAGCACCACCCTGCCTGCTGTGCAGACCTCATGCTACAGGGAGTTTTCGGGGGAAAAAAAATATCAAATGCAAACAATAACTATATTGGGGCCCCGAGGAGACCTTGGGTCTTGTTTGGTTGGTGCCACTCAGCTTAATGTAGCAGTTTCATTTTGCAGTACAGGCAAGCCTCTGGGGCTGATTGCATTACCAGCTACACAGGGCTTGGAATGAGGTTTTCAAAAGTCACTGTATGATCTGTTCAGGCTGAAGAGATCAACATCCTAATACCCTCAGACACTTGGCTTATTTTTTTTTTTCTTCAGGGCAAAAGGATTTCAAATATTATCCCAAACCTCTGGCTACCTGTCAGATAATACTTTCCCCAGGAAATATAGAACAAACCCAAACTTTAACAGAGCTGCTGGATTTACTTTCAGCTTTGGGATTCACTACAATGCCCCTTACACAGGTCTTGCATCTTGACTTGTGTGCTACAGAACCATAAATAACAACAGCAAGGAATTAACTGGGGATCTGTTCTCCTCCAACACTGGAAAGAAAAGGGAAAGCTGAGACTGGTTGAGACAAAGAACACAATCACAGCTAAAAAACCCCTCCCCTTTTAATAATACTTTGATTTAATTGCATTGCCATGTAGCAGTATTTCTTGTAGCTGGAGAACATCAACACATTACACAAATCTTGCTGCCCGAATAGTAATTAATGCCCATTCATAGAAATATATTGCTAATATGTTTAGCTTTCATAGTGAGAGCTAGCATATTATTTTAGGATGGGGGTTTTTTTTGGCCTTCAGAGTGGTGCTGCATATTAAGGGTTTTTTTTCCCTCAGCTATTCCATTACCAGAATGAAATGCCACCAGTTAATAGGATGGCAGAGTAAATGTCACAAGCTGAAGGGACCACAGGAATGTGTATTTGCCACATGTAGAAGCAGTACTTTATTACAGCGCAATGTGGAATTTATGAGCATTGCTATAATATTCTAGATATGCCTCTCTGGTAATATCTGACATATATCAGTGCTAAAAGTCAGGATACTGCAAAATCAGCTCCCTTTTGCTCTCTGTACCTTTCCTAGATGCTATGGAGCTATATAGTCCCAGTAATGCACTGTCAACTACAGCAGGTAAAACTAGCCCCTGCATATTATTTATTGGCCTGTGAATGCAGATTGCATACACACTTTATTACCTGCTAATTTACCACCCGCTGGCTGAAGGATGGCCAAAGTCTACTATTTGTTTTATAGGAATTCATTATGCCATTAACCTTTCACTCCCCTAGGCCACGAGGAAGAGTTTCTTCTGTTAAATCACTCCCGTAATAATGCTCTACAAATGAAAACAATGACTTATTGCACCCCACAAAGCCTAATAAATGTAAATTATATCCTAACGCTCCGCACGTTGGGAATGATTGTACGTACGACTAGTTACTCTTTCCAAAGACTGTTTTGGTCTCTGAAACATGAATAGGAATCATGCCCTATGTTACACCTGTGTTACACCCAGTTTTGGTGCTTGGGGTAACACTTTCACGTTTTGCATTGTGAAATTTGCAGGGGACATCGTTGAAGGGGATGTGGCTTATGTATTTAGTTATTTTTTTGTAAGGAGGAAGAAAAAGAAAAAGAGAGGCAAATGCAGTTGCCTTACCCTAACAGCTGAAATGACAGTTGATATTTTATTCCTTTATTTTTGTGGTAAGAAGTCCTTGAAGGAAAGTTGGTGCAATTTTGAATGCAACCAGTGGTTGTTTCATTTTAAAGCCAGTCTGTTTGGAACAGGTATTCCACACTCCACTGCTGGTGGCTATTTGCTGTAGGACAGGTCTGTGCAGCCTGCTGTGCTCTATGGAAGGATCTGATGCATTCCTGTGGTACCACTTGAGCAAACTCATGAGGATATTTCAGCTGGGCCTGGCCCAGGATTATTTTAAGAGATAATTTTAAGGTTTTGACCAGAAGTTTGATCTAGGTTTGCTGAAGCACTTGGGGGGCTGAAATTCCTTGCTGGTATAAACCCAGCCTGTGTTAGAAAATGAAATGTTGAGCAGGGTTCTGTGAGGTCAGAAAGGCCTGCCCTCTGTGCCATGACCATCCCCAGGAGGAAGAGCAGATGGGCTATAGTTGTAGATGACTCCCTTCTAAGGGGAACAGACATTCCTCTCCTCCAGGGACATCAGCAGGGAATTTCCTAGCCTAGTACAACCCTTGGACTATGGCCCATCAATGTTCTTCCATGTGGATGGCAATGAAGGGACAACACATAGTCCAAAGGTGACTTTTTATATCCCCCCCCCCCAGTCAAAGCAAAATTCTGCAAATTTTCCAGTGGTTCAATAAATGTTTTGTGACAGGGTACCTCTGCAATGAGTGCAGCATGACACTCTGTCACTTCTGTACCTTCTGCACCTTTCTGATAACCTCACAAAATCTCTCATACCCGTTTCAAGCATTGCCAATTAAAAAGAAAAAAAATCCTTTGCAGTTATGTGTGGCATTCACCTTGATACCAGTGACATTCAGAGAGCCTGCTGATTTTTTAAGCTAGTGATTAAGAACTGTCTGAAATAGTTTCACACATGGTTTGTAAATCCTCAGTCAGAGCTTTTCCATCAGTGCCGCTGTGAAATATTTCTCCTTGGCTTTGCAAACGTTTTAACAATTCCTTTGCGGGAAATCTCTGTCTTGAAAATGAAATAATCTCTTTCTTCTTGTAAATGTTTATTTTCTACAAATACCAGAGCTAGTAGTCAATGACTGTAACGTAGCACTGCAGTAGATAGAAGTCAACCCAGAATATGACCAAGGTAAACTAAATATCCAGAAGTTTCCTCCCCTCAGAAGAAGATGCAATTCAGTAGTTTTTTGTGCTTAGACCACAAAATGCAAAGGTGTATACAATCTGAGCAGAATGGCAACATCTGTTTACACAATTTAAATTGATCACATAAAGCAGCAATTAACAGGGTAGTCTTTTCCCTGTTTAATAAATGCTGCATGTCTGGGAGGATTACAGAGAATAAAGACATTTATTCTATTGATTTCCAGAATGGAATTAGTACAACCCATTTCTAGCCTTCCAACAGTTTGTAATCTGGAGGGGCAGGAGAAGAACCAGTGTGAACTTCTCTGAATCTCGAATCTGTGTTGCTGCCATCGTGCTCTTAGTGATGCTGTTCTCCTCTGATTTTTTCCTTTAGCTATGGAGTTGGATTTTTTAAGAAGAAGAAAGAGAACACTGCAAAGTATTTATGCAGATGTTACTAGAAGTAACACTTCGATTTCTATGGCCTATTCTAAATCCCAGCTAACAGCGGATGTGTTGATTTGTAGTTTGGGTCACAATTTGGCTTAAAAATTTTGGTGAGCAACTCTAAATGAAAGTAGTAACCCATTTGTATTCCTGCCAATAGAGCTAAATTATATGTTCAGAAGTTATATCCAAAGAGCCCCGAGGAGTCCCTTGAGCAGTTGGATAGCTATGCTATGCTTTCCTCAAAGTAAGTTTGCTCCTAGATCATTTGATAGGGAATAATCCAGTTTAATCACACGCTTGAGGGGTAAGAAATTACTTCAATTAGAGTCTCTTTATTGTTAGTCTGATAACTCTTGTTCATCTTCTAGCTTAACACCGTTTGTTTATTTTAAATGGGACTCAGCCGTTGTGATCCAGGTATTAATAAAATCACAGTTTACACATCTTTATCTGAAAAAATAGAGATGATCAGTAGCACAACTGCAGTATTTCATATCCAGTCCTGAGCCAGGGTCACAGTTCAGTTGTTGAAAGGCTTCTTTGTTCTTTCAGTTGCTTGATTTTTCAAAGAAAACTTTTTGCACTCACACTTTTTCTTCTTCTGTCCCACTTGTCCAACACATTTCAATAGCTTCTATATTTATTGGCTTGTTTCAGCCAAACTTGGCAACTCTGTCTGAACTGAGGTCTCATAGGTGTGAAGTGCCAATGGTTTTCATTAAAATTGCTAGTTTGGCATGTGCTTTAGTGTGCCTTTTGCTGAAGGTGCAAACATTAGTCACTCTGCCTGCCATCAGTCTTATGGCCCCCGAGTACCCAAAAGGCTCTGGGCACAGCGTGGGTCTGTCAAGTGATGAAACAAATAAAGGTGCACAGAAGAAGCTGAGGACCACGTGGAGGTCCCGCTGGAACAAAAGGAAAATGGATGTTTGTCGGAGAAGATTGTTTGTCACAGTAAGATGCAGGAGGAGCTGGGGAAGGGAAGATCAGCAGGTGAGACAGGAGGCAAAGGAGCTTGGTTTGCAGTAGTAACTGGGTTAACAGTTTGCAGACAGGGTAGAAGATGGATGTCTCAGATGTGTAGGAAATCAGGCTTCATTAGCTTTTCTCCTTGCAGAAAAACATGTTATTAATTGCCTTTGGTCTCCAGGGGAACCACTAGCCTGGTTTGAAACTTTGCTGCTGCTTATTGTCTGAACGCTGAGGCATGCTCTGAACAGAGGGATGTCTTTGATGCTGGTAGATCAAACTCTGCACTGAAATCTGCTGAGATGAGGAAGCCTGAATCAGCAAAGCCAACTTTTAAAGAAAAACAGAGATCCCTCTGTGGAATAAAGGAACAAGTGCTGCCAGAGACTGGAAATATGAAGTCTGTGCTCTTTAATGCTCAGCACTCTCTGGGGTCCAGCCAGCAGCCTGGAGGACAGAGGAGATATTACTTGAGGATTTCCAGCCGAGGAGGAAAAGAGCCCTAAGTGGCTGTGTGTGGGAGTGCAAGGACAGCCTGTCATGATGGGTGATTAGTGCTGGTTTGCAGGCTTGGAATACACGAAGCAGCAGCGTTAGTAAATGCTCTACAGTGCAAGGGAAAATTGCCCGGGACTTTGTTTTCCTGTAACTGCTAGTGCATTTTGAACCTGTATATTTAGTTTGAGGCTTTACACCTGTCCTTTTGGGTAGGAATTCTGACGCTAAGAACTGTCTTCTGCACAGATGAAGTCTAAATCAAGGGTTTATTTCCTGTCTCCTGCTGTGGACGTCTGGGAGAGGGCAGGAAAAAACACTGCGTTATTTTGGAGGAGAAGTTGTTTCCAGCTCTGATTTTGTTCTCAGACTTCTTCAACTCACACTCTACTACTCTTTGCCTTTTTCATTCACCATAATCACCTGATACAGATCTGTTTATTATTTGCAAAGCTAGCAAGTTTGTAGGTGTGACTGTTGAAGGTGTATGACCTGAATGATTAGAAGCTGCTTATTTACAGGGAAACACATTTACGTTCATAAACCCATCCTCTGTGCTTCTCCAAAGTATTACATGATATGTTTGTCTCTGTGAGATCCTCTGGACCCTCTGTGATGAAATCTCCAACTAGATGGGCTCTGGTTTAGTGCTGCAAGCCCTGTGGCACAGTTATCCAAGCCCCAGGCAAGCTTGACACACTCACTGCAGTGTTTGCCTCTCACGTTCCTTCCAGAGACAGTTTGAGAAAAAGCAAAGGTGGAATTTGCTTTGAATTACTGCTCTCTTTTACAGAGTTCATGTAGCTGGACAATATTTTGGAAGAAAGGGATAGGCCTAGGTATAAAGCATACACTACTGTGTGACTGATTGGTATTAATTGATTATTTTTTAACATAGTACAGTTGATAATGGTGTTTAAATTTTAGTTGGTATATCATAACTGTGAAACAGGAGAGGCCTCAATTAGACAGTACCATAATTAGGTGTTCAAGACATGACTGGACATGGCACTCAGTGCTACAGTCTAGTTGACCATGTGGTGATCAGTCACTGGTCAGACTCGATGATTTCAGAGGTCTTTTCCAACCTAAATGAATCTGTGATTCTGTGTGATAATAGCTTAGAAGCAAAAGAAATTCTGGAAGGTTAGTCACTGGAATTCTTATTTTGTGGAGACTTTGGAAAGGCATTAAAACAGACAAGTACATTAACAAACTTAAAATAAGCTTTTTATTACTTAATATTTTTTCACTGAAATTCAAAGCTTTGGCACTCTAAGTAAAGCAGAAAGTAGAAATCTCAGCAGCACTGCATTAATTTTTCAAGCCCTAATGTGCCAGACAGGGAATAAGTTATTACATCTGTTGCCCTCTGGGAGGAAGAATGAAAAGCACAAAAATGATTCTTCACTGTTAGGCTGGAATAACTGAATAATAGCTGATACAAGCAGCAGAAAAGCTTACAGCAGCTTTTGTGTCATCATTAGGAGTGAACATTTCTCTGTGTAACTAGTGTAGCAAGATTAGGAAACATGGCAGGGCTTATTTGTTCTTCTCATGAGGCCCTTCACAATTATGGGAGAATTTCAAACGAGCGCCTCGTGCGCAGCTGCCGATAATCTGTGTGAGATGCTCCTTTTTTCATGTTGACTTTGCAGCCGGTCCGTGTCGCTTTTGGGATCCACAGGCGAAAATCCAGTTGTCTGTGGCAAGTTTATGAGAGCAATATGGCACTTCAAGCTGCGGTGCCTCTGGGTAGGTGAGGGCTTTGTTTGCCAGAAGCTGGGGCTCTTGGGTGGGCTCCTGGAGATGATGAACTGAGTCCATAAAATCCTTGTCTCTCTGACAGGGAGAAGCATGTCCTGAGTTCTTTAGTGACTTGTTTTCCGAGAGAGCGAGCCCAGGAGGCCTCTTATTAATGATTGTCTTCTCTGTAAATATACTCATAAAGCTTTTTAAGTACCGTGATAACATGGCAGATAAACAGAAGGATAATCCCAGAGGAAGGTATGGGGATTACTTTTGTGTCCTTGAGCTCATTTGGGAATGAAGGTACCAAAGCACCATCCCCATGCTTCACTGGTGACTCAAGTTGAAGTATCTCAGCCTTTAGTCATCCCAATGAGGTATGAAAGGCTTCAGTAAAAGGGAATGGAGCCGAGGAAGAAAAGCACTGTGGGTTCACAGTGGCTCTGCATCTGCCCATCTCCTTGAAATATCAGGTGTTATTGTGGCATGTGGATCAAGAAAGCCACGTGGACAACAAGGGTAAAAGCACTTTAGGCCTTTTCAAATCATCCTGCCCTTCGTTGAAAAGACAATTAGAATGCAATGTATAGATTTTTATCTTCGCCTCTGATCGATCTTCAGATATCTTTATACAGCACACTTTGTCGTGGGTGCCGTTGGCTTGTGAGTCAAAGCAAGCTCATTTCACCTGATGGAACTGACTGCACACCCATTGCTCTAATTAATACTGAACTGATATTGTTTCTCTGGCATGACTGTGCCTTGTCAGGGGTTCATCTGAGGTCTGGGAGGCAGAAGGCTGTGGCAGTTTACTGTGCTGCAGGATGTAATGTATAAACAAAGGCTATTTTAGGGCTGATGTGAGCTAACAGAGAAGGTAAGTGCAAATTAAAGCTTATGGAAACATTCTGTCTCTGATCTATTGCAAGCACTATCTAACTGTATTTGGGTATTGAGGCAGACTGGGGATAGTCCTCTACTGTTCCCTGCATGCATTCTTTAATTTTCTTAATACTTTTTTATTTGCACTGGGCAATGCCAGGGCAGCTGTCAGTATGTGGATTTAGCTGAAATCAGCTGTTTTAAACTTGGTTCACCACTCTATTTAATTAAGGGTTGTTGGAAAGCTTCCATATGTTCTGTGTAGACTAGCTATGCCTTAAGCCTTATGTAGCTGACTTTGACAGTTTGTCACTAAATCATGACAGGCCATGTGCTCTTATAAAATACATCAGCATTGTCCTTTCAAAACAGTGTAGCAATTCTGCTGTGACACAGTTAGAATGAGGAATCTTCCTGGTCACAAGCACCTTATGCAGCTCTGGCAGTATGGAACAGTGGTGCATCAAATGTGAAATCATTTGTATGTAAACACAGAACAAGCCTATATTTTATTTGGTGTGTAAACACGCATAAAGCCAAAAAACTTTTTCAATGCCCCTGCCTCTCTGCTGGCTTGTAATTAGCCTTATGTTTTGGACTAAACATCAAACCCCCAAATCACGTGCAAATTAGTCTTTCATTCTTGAGATCTGTCTGCCTTTGGAGGTGAACTGTAGCTAAAGGCATCCAACAGCTCAGGAAAGGGAAGATCTGCGAGTGCTAAGAGTAAACCAATTGTAATAAGGGGGAGATTTTTCTGCTGTGAAGGGTAATCTGTCTCAGAGGTAGATTAGCACTGACACATCCCCTTTAGACAAGAAGCTCAGAACTGACAGCCATTTGGAATTCTGTCTGGAAATGCTGTCAACACCTACACGTCACGAGAAAAAGAAACGTGGTCTCTTGGCTGCCTGCAGTTGCAACCATCTGCTTGGATGACGGATTCCTGCTCAGGGCTGGGTTGGAGTAGTTCACTAGGACTTCATGGGTGCCAAGCAGCAATAGCTTGAAAAGAGCAGACTGTGTGTCTCAACACACGCTGTACGGTTTATTAGGAGCCCTCATTCTGCACGACTGCAGCAGCATCGCACACGTCCTTGGGTTGCTGGCGTTTGTTGATGCTCACAGACACAAATAAAACAGATTTTGGGGGACCTTGTAGCTCCCAAAATGCGGTGCAGTGGGCACCTCAATCTTGAAACCCAAATGTCCTTAGGAGAGCCATCTCCTGAGATTGCTGGATGAATAGGAGAAATCACTGCCTTTTCACCACCCACTGAATCAGCTGAAATTTATGACATGAAAATGCTCATTCAGTTCCAGGATGGGAGAAGTCAGTCAGAATACCTGATTACGTGGATGTTGAATATGGACAAAGTACTCCTTTAAAAAAAAAATTAAATAAAATTTAGCTGTGCCACAGAAGTGGTGAGATCTGCATAGCTGGAAGGCAATGCAGCTGTAAGGAATTTTATTCATATGTTGTGGATTTTATTTACAGTTTTGTTTGACACTTAGCAACAGAATTATTTAACTTTAGAAAAAATGACTGGTCGTTATTATTTCACTAGATCTTCAGTATACTAATTCTAATTCTTATCTTTATTAACTTTTTCATTTTTTCTTAAAAATCTTCCAGAAAAAAGAAAATCTGGTAATGTTATAGCTGAATGAAGCAACATTGCAGGTATCAGTTCTAGCCAGAAATGTAGTCACTGTGTCACTGCTGTTCTTTCCTGTTGCTGGGGAATGATTGTACATAGCATTAAATCCCCCCAGAATCATAGCAACATGTATTTCCTACCTCTTGTGGAAAGACTGTATGCTCCAAATTACCCACTATGAATACAGGCAATGGCTCTGTGACACTGAGAAAATTGAGATCTCTCTGTTTTACACACGGTTCCATCCTTCCTTATTTTGAAACAAGTAGTATATTTGGCCTTTCTGTTAAAGGTCTGCTGTTATCTGGCCTTTTTCCTTGGAAGCCCAGTTACTTTTTGTGTGTACCTGTCTTTACTCCTGCATTTTTTTAAACATGTTTACCTTTCCATTATGCTTTCATAGTTTCCTTCTTCTTCTGTCTCCCTGGTTTTTAACATGAATATGTTGGTGACTGAATAATGCCACCACCAACTCCTGAACAAGTAGAAAAAAAAGCTGTTTGGTTTTGTTTGGGTTTTTTTTGATTTATGTTTTGATTAAATTGCTTCAGAGTTATAAAACACAGAAGTGACTTTCACCCCTTCCCACACCCATCAGCTGCCTGTGCTGGAGGAGTGTCCTCCACCCCTGCTCTCTGTTTAAGGAGTGGGTTCAGGTGAGCAGCTGTTTTCTCCTCCCTCAGCTGGAATTCAGCATAGTGGGAGATGGAGCTCGTGTTCAGGGCAGCAGTGGCCAAGCATAAGCACCATCAGGGGATTCAGCCAAAGCACACTGAAAGCCATGCAAAGGGTTTGATGGTGTATTCCAGAGAATTACTGCATGGAAATGGCATCTACATTCCAGGATTTTTCGGTATTACCTGTCAAAGTTTTCTGAGGTCACTCATTGAAGTAAATATTCTCTACTTCTCCCGTTTCCAAGAACCTTTTACCCTTGACTAGACAAATGATGACATTGCCGTGTTACTAATCTTGCCGATTTTCACAGTGTTTGATAAACACTTTGGAACAGATTTCATCACATCCAGCAGATTTAATGCTTCTTTAGATAAGGTAAGTGCCTAACAGTAACACTTTTCTCAGTCAATTCAACTACAAGTAAATACTGTGGGTGATTATAGGATTAAATCTGAAGCAAAAGCTTGGTTTTGTAAGCAGTTAAAAATCTCTTGTTAAAGCTTTTCTTTCTCTCTTTTGCTGTAGCAAATGGACTCATTTTTCCTTGACAGGTTTTCAGTTATAAAAGCTGATTGTAGGCTAAAAACCCACCTTCTTGGGAGAATTAAAATTTTCCCTTTAAAGGATCATTTTTTAAAATGGAAATGCACTTGATTCTGGAAAATTTCAACTTTATTTGTTCCAAATCTCCCTGCAAATCTATTTTTCAGCTCTATCCATTTTTCCTTTTCATACTCATGAAAGTTGCCATAGCTACGTGTAAATTGCTGATAATTTCACTCAGTTAAGAAAAAAAAGCTTCTTTTTCCCCAATTAAATCTCGGTAGTTATGAAGAAAGATGTTGTTACTTGTAACAAAAAGAGGTTTCCTCTTCTGCCCCTCACCCTGTTGTTCTCATTGTGTCTATTAAAGCAGCAATAGTTTTCTGACTCATATTTACCTGATGATTCAGAACCTCAGACATGAGATTCCATAATCAGCAATTGCCCCAGTGGGTGTTAATATCTGTGTGGGATATGGTAAAGCCTGGAAATCTATAATGCCCAGCATGTTACATCAGGCTCTGAGAAAGAAGTCCTGTTCCCTAGTTTTGTCCTCTGTAATGTAACACAGGATAGAAATATCACGGGGGTATCCAGTATAACGTGGCAGGGAAGGAGAGCTCAAGGCAAGGTTAGAATCCACTTGCTGCCCTTTGCTGCTTTTCTCCCAGGAGCTTGAAAGCCAAAGAGCTTTGTTATGGATCCCACTGAACGACCTGCACAAAATTTTTGTTGTTTCATCAGAGAGGAGAAAGCCACAGCAGTTCAACTCTCTCTTTCCTCTTGAACAGTTCCATTTTAATTCAACAGTTGCAGCAAACAAAAAGCCTTCCTTCCACACAGCTTTAGTGATATCACACCAAGCATAGCCCAAAACACTGTTGGAGTGGCTTCCTAAAACTGTTACTGGACTTCCAAAGCCATGATTTACCCTCAAAAATGTCAGCAGTGAATCAAACATATTGTTTTCGGTTTCTACAGAGATAGAGCAGGAGCACTCATAAAATCAGCTGGTTTGTCTTGGCTGATGAACAGATGAGGGAAATATCGTCCCAAACATTAGAGCTACTTCAGAACCAGCACCAGTGAAGTGCTTTAGTCCAGTGTCTTAAGGACACTGCAGAGCAAGGCAGGATTTGAGGGCTGTGTTATCGTTTCTGAGGCTGTTTTGGTAACGCTGATTAATTATATGAATCTTTCTCTAACATGTTTCTTAGGAAAATGCAAAGACATCATATGTTCTTTGCTATAAGGGTGGTGAGACACTGGCCCAGGTTGCCCAGAGAAGCTGTGGGTGCTTCATCCCTGGCAGTGTTCAAGGCCAGGCTGGATAGGGCTCTGGGTTGGCTGGATGGACCAACCTTATGGAAGGGGGGATTGAAGCTGAATGACCTTTAGGGTCCTTTCCAACCCACACCATTCTGTGATTCTGTGGTTCTATGACATAAGTAAATGTTACTTTTGAAGCACACATTAAACCACGTTGCTTCCAACTGTGCCACGCAGTGGGCAAAACTAACACTGGCAATATTTCTAGACGTGTTTTCTATATGCAGAGGTGCAAAAGGTGGACAGACAAACACAGATGTATCAGCATTTGGTTTGGCATCTCTCTTTTAATTTTTTTTTTTTAATTTTAATTTGTGTATGTGGTGGGCTTAATCAAGCAGAGTGCAAATGATGGGTGTAGCTTGATCTGCATCACACATGCAACTTTTAGAAGTGCTTGCAGTGCTTACAAGTATGTGCAACAGCATATAAAACCCCTTGGAAGGTAGATGTTGCTGAGGTAGAGAGTCCATTCTAAAAAAAAACATCAAGTCATCATATAATTGCATGGAATGTTTGATGACATGGCATTTTCTTCATGGGAAATGCAATAATGCTCTAAAATGATTGGATTGTATCCTTTATTTCATTTTAAGGGAATTAAAGTCAGGTTTGCAGTTAATGCACGTCAGTGCTTGGCAAAGATCATATCTGTTTTAATTGATGATTTATTTTAGTGTCTTTCTCACACTGTCACGAGGGTACCCAAAGGAAACCCTTCCTTAGATGAACAGGCCACTTCCATTCCATTTGTGTTAGACTTCACTAGTAAGCAGAGAATGTGATCTGCGGTTCACTGCAGCGAGTGCAGACGTGTTGTTAAAGCTGAATATTCAAATTAAGTGATTCTGGAACTAAATACACGCTGTAAAACACGTGTGTCAAATTTAAAATGCCAATAACACCACTATTATTGTTTGGCTATTTTTGCTAGAATTATTTTCCCTCCTTCAAAAGCAGTAGGCTAAAGTGTGTTGTCTGGCAGGTGTCTCCAATTTTACCATGTTTAAAGGATATGGGAATTTTAACAGTGCCATAGTGAAATTTGATACTTTTTCATCCCCTCACTCACATGGTTTGTGACTGTTTGATTTGGAAAACTGGCTGATCCCTTTTCTCTGATGTCTGGTTTCACCATCTTCATCTCTTCAGAAAAAAAGATCTGTAAGAATTTTCAAAAAAAAGGAAGCCATGTAGGGTTTTAGGAATCTCAGCTTACACTTCAGATGTTTGACAGGATGAGGAATATAATTCATGTATAACAACAAAAGGAAATGATACATCTTCTTTCTTCTGAAATACTGTCTGCTCAAAATGAGACTTTTAAAATGAACATTGGAAAGGACCCCTTGTAAAAGGCTTGCTTTCTTTTGACAAGGTATAAGGTTACTTTATCTCTTTTCCTTTAAGAAAAAGGAACAAATTCATTTTTTCCTGCTTAGACTCATTTGAGGTGGAGCAAAAGGAATAAAGTGGCTTAATTACTTGTATGGTAATTTTTGTTTTTCTGCAGAAGGATGCATGTGTGTATATGAAAACTTTTGTTAATAATTCTCAGGTGTGTGGCAGAAATACCATCTTCTGTGTCAGTTAAAACATCCAAGTTATTTGTTTCATTACATGCAGTATAATTGCACTTCATCCTTCTGGTTTCAACAGCTGAATATTGTACTGCACTTCCTTTAAGTAGATGCTACAGAAGAGTTGTAATTGAACTTCAGTAAGTGAACTTTCAAGCTGTTGTGGGACATCTGCATACCCAGCTATGCAAGGACTTTCTAGAGAGTGGCTGTGAAGCTCAGATCTCACTCTGGGTTCTGAATTGACAGACCTTGTCTCTAATATTTCACATTTTACTTTCGAAGGCATTACCAGGAGAGCTGTGGTTGCAAATATGGGGCAGCAATCCCGCCTGTGCAAAGCTGTGCTGGTGACTGCCCTGTGTTCCGAAGGAGGAGGAGGTTCCACCTTAGCAGCAGTTTTTAAAACAAGTACTTAAAAAGAGGGAAAAGTTCAGCAAGTTAAAAGGGTTTTTTTTTTTTTTTAGACAAAAAAGATCCAGACAAATCAGGGGTGATTGGTGGCCAGCCCTCCAGGCAGGACCAGGCTGGACACACCCTCACCAGCTTCACCTGGCCTTCCACCGACAGCTGGGGTCCATCAGCACAGAAGCTTATTTAAGCTCCAGCCTGAAGGTTCAAACTTGGATAGAATGGGTTTAAACACATCCTCCACTTTGGTTACAGCAACCCCCTGCAGCACTACAGGCTGGGCACAGAGTGGCTGGAGAGCAGCCAGGCAGGAAGGGA